>NC_060906.1:1873171-1937202 GCF_014805685.1 Silurus meridionalis | reverse complement strand
AGCTGACCCAAACACTTTACACTCTAACCCTAACCCTGACCTGCTAACCCAAACACTTTACCCTCTAACCCTAACCTGACCCTAACCATCTGACCCCTAACCCTAACCAATAACCCTGACCATCTAACACTTACCCTGACCCCAAACCCTCTAACCCCAACCCTAGCCCTAACCCTTTAACATAACCCCTAACCCTTAACCTCAAACCCTAACCATTTATCCCTCACCCTAACCCTAAACCTGACCCTAACCATCTGACCCCTAACCCTAAACCAGCCGGGCAGGTTGGCGTGCATCGTTCAACGGGTAGATGCGTGGCTCTTTGCCGGCTCTGCGAGCACTCGACCCTAACGATCTAACCCTAACCATAACCATCTGACCCCTAACCATCTAACCCTAGCCTAAACCATCTAACCCTAACCCTAACCAGCTAACCCAAACACTTTACCCTCTAACCATAACCCCTAACCCCAACCCCTAACCCCAACCACCTAACCCTAACCCTCTAACCCAACCCTAAACCCTAGCACAACCCTAACCATAACCAAAACCCTAACCCGACCCTACCCTAACCCCAACCTCAACCCTAACGATCTAACCCTAACCCCAGCCCCAAACCCTCTAACCCTAACCCAACCCTGACCCGACCCTAACCATAACCCCTAACCTTGACCTCAACCCTAACGATCTAACCCTAACCCTATCCATCTAACCCAAACCCCCTATCACTGACCCCTAACCCTCTAACCATAACACCTAACCCTAACCCTGACCAAATAACCCCTAACCCCCTGAAACTAACCCATAACCCTCTAACCCTAACCCCCTAACCCTCTAACCCTAACCCTAACCCTAACCTAACCCTAACCCTAACCCCAATCCCCAACCACCTAACCCTAACCCAAAACCCTAACCCTCCAACCCCTAACCCCTAAGCCTAACCATAACCCCTAACCCTAACCAATAACCCTGACCATCTAACACTTACCCTGACCCCAAACCCTCTAACCCTAACCATCTAACCCCAACCCTAACCATAACCATCCAACCCCAACCCTAACCCTAACCATCTAACCCTAACCCTTACCCTCTAACCCTAAACCCTGACCCCTAACCCTAACCCCCAACGCTCCTACCCTAACCCTTAACCTCAAACCCTAACCATCTAACCCTAACCTAACCCCTAACCCTCTAACCCTAACCATAACCCTAAACCTGACCCTAACCCCAACCCTCTAACCCCAACCCCTAACCCTAACCATCTAACCCTAAACCTAACCCCCTAACCAGCTGACCCAAACACTTTACCCTCTAACCCTAACCCTAACCATAACCATCTAACCCTCTAACCCTAACCCTAAACCTAACCATCTATACCCTAACCCTAACCCTCCAACCCCTAACCCTTAACCCCAAACCCTAACCCTCCGTCCCTAACCCTCTAACCCTAACCCCAAACCCTAACCATTTCACTGCATGTCGTACCCTGTATGTATGTGTATGTGACAAATAAAGTTTGATTTGATTTGAACCTTAAACCTGACCTAACCCCAACCCTCTAACCCAACCCACTAACCCCTAACCCTAACCTAACCCCTAACCCTAACCATCTAACCCTCTAACCCATACCCCGCTTACCCTGACCCCCTAACCCTCTAACCGTAACCCCTAACCCTAACCCCTAACCATCTAACCCCAACCCCTAACCATCTGACCCTAAACCTAACCCCCTAACCAGCTAACCCAAACACTTTACCCTCTAACCCTAAACCCATAACCCATAACCGCAAACCCTCTAAGCCTAACCCTTGACCCCAAACCCTAAACCTAACCATCTATCCCCTAACCCTCTAACCCAACCCTAAACCCTATCCCTGACCCTAACCCTAGGGTTCTCTAACCCTAACCCTTAACCCCAAACCCTAACCCCTCCGTCCCCTAACCCTCTAACCCAACCCTAACCATAACCCTTAACCTGACCCTAACCCTAACCCCAACCCTAACCTAACCATCTAACCCTAACCCTTACCCTCTAACCCTAACCTGACCCCTAACCCTAACCCCCAACGCTCCTACCCTAACCCTTAACCTCAAACCCTAACCATTTATCCCTCACCCTAACCCTAACCCCTAACCTAACCATAACCCTAAACCTGACCCCTAACCCCAACCCTCTAACCCCAACCCCTAACCTAACCATCTAACCCTCTAACCCTAACCCATACCCCGCTAACCCCTAACCCTGACCTGCTAACCCAAACACTTTACCCTCTAACCCTAAACCCATAATCCCAAACCCTCTAAGCCTAACCCTTAACCCCAAACCCTAAACCTAACCATCTAACCCTCTAACCTAACCCTCTAACCCCAACCCTAACCTAACCTAACCCTAACCCTGACCCTAACCCTAAACCCGACCCTAACCCCAACCCTCTAACGCTAACCCCTGACCCTAACCCTAACCCTCTAACCCTAACCTAACCTAACCCTAACTAACCCCTAACCCTTCTTACCCTCTAACCCTAAACCACAACCCCTAACCCCAACCCTCTAACCTAACCCCTAACCCTAACCTAACCCTCCGTCCCCTAACCATCTAACCCCAACCCTAACCCCAACCCTAACCCCTAACCCTAACCCCAACCCTCTAACCCTAACCCCAACCCTCTGAACCTAACCCTTAACCCCAAACCCTAACCCTCCGTCCCCTAACCCTCTAACCCCAACCCCTAACCCCAACCCTAACCATAAACCTAAACCCGACCCTAACCCCAACCTCTAACCCTAACCCCTAACCCTAAACTTAACCATAACCATCTAACCCTAACCCTGACCCCTAACCCTTACCCTTCTTACCCTCTAACCCTAAACCCATAACCCTAACCCCAACCCTCTAACCCTAACCCTTAACCCCAAACCCTAACCCCTCCGTCCCCTAACCCTCTAACCCAACCCTAACCATAACCCTAAACCTGACCCTAACCCCAACCCACTAACCCTAACCATCTAACCCTCTAACCCATACCCCGCTAACCCCTAACCCTCTGACCCCTAACCCATACCCCGCTAACCCCTAACCTAACCCTAACCCTGACCCCTAACCTAACCTAACCATCTAACCCCAACCCCTAACCCTAACCATAACCATCTGACCCTAAACCTAACCCCCTGACCAGCTAACCCAAACACTTTACCCTCTAACCCTAACCCTAACCCTTAACCCCAAACCCTAACCCTAACCTAACCTAACCCTAACCCTCCGTCCCCTAACCCTAACCTCTAACCCCAACCCTAACCTAACCCCAACCCTAGCCATAACCCTAAACCTGACCCTAACCCCAACCCTCTAACCCTAACCCCTAACCCTAACCTTAACCATAACCATCTAACCCTAACCCTGACCCCTAACCCTAACCCTTCTTACCTCTAACCCTAACCCAAAACCCTAACCCTAACCCTTAACCCCAAACCCTAACCGTCAGGTCCCCTAACCCTCTAACCCCAACCCTAACCCCAACCCTAACCATAACCCTAACCCAACCCTAACCCCAACCCACTAACCCCTAACCATCTAACCCTCTAACCCTAACCCATACCCCGCTAACCCCTAACCCTCTAACCCTAACCCATACCCCGCTAACCCCTAACCTGCTAACCCCTAACCCTAACCATCTAACCCTAACCCTCTAACCCTAACCCTAACCCTAACCATAACCCTAACTTTCTAACCCTAACCTTGATCTTGACCCTAACCCTCTAACCCTAACCCAAAACCCTAACCCTAACCCTCTAACCCTCTAACCCTAACCCTCTAACCCTAACCCTAACCTAACCCTCTAACCCTAACCCAACCCTAACACTAACTCCAACCCCTAACCATAACCATAACCCTAACCGTTAACCCTAACCCAACCCTAACCCTAACCTAACCCTAACCCAAACCCTAACCCCAACCCAAACAAGGCCCCGGAGCGTTCCGTGTTACTTTGCCTATGGAAAGCCACCCCGTCGCGTGTACGGAACTTAGAGTTTCGGCGGACGTTTTTGTCCGCTAACGGTAGTTGAGGGTTTCTTGTCGAAAAACGCACTAATTCCAAATCGTCTGACTTAGGTTTTTTTTTTAAAAAATAATAATAATAATTTTCCATTGAAAAAAAAACAAGTCCCGGAGCGTTTCGTGTTGCCTATGGAAAGCCACGCCGTCGTGGGTACGGGACTTAGAGATTGGGCGGACGTTTTTGTCCGCTAACGGTAGTTGAGGGACTTAGGTTTTTTTTTGAAAAAATTTTTTTTTTTTTCTTTTTTTAAATTTTTTTTCGCCTATTCACACAAGGCCCGTATCCACTACTGGGGGGTCAAGGTCCCGGAGCGTTCCGTGTTACTTTGCCTATGGAAAGCCACCCCGTCGCGTGTACGGAACTTAGAGTTTCGGCGAGGTTTCTTGTCGAAAAACGCACTAAGTCCCAACAGTCTGACTTAGGTTTTTTTTTGAAAAAAAAAAAAATTTTTCTTCTTTTTCACAATTTTTTTTTGTCTTTTCACATGAGGGCCGTATCCACCACTGGGGGGTCAAGGTGCCGGAGCGTTCCGTGTTACTTTGCCTATGGAAAGCCACGCCGTCGCGGGTACGGACCTTAGAGTTTCGGCAAGAAACGTCGCCAAAACTCTAAGTCCCAACAGTCTGACTTAGGTTTTTTTTTTTATTTATTTTTATTTTTTAAATTAGGACTTAGGTTTATTTTTGAACATGTTTTTTTTTTTTTTCATTTTTTAAAAATTTGTTTTGGTCTATTCACGCAAGACCCGTATCCACTACGGGGGGGTCAAGGTCCCGGAGCGTTTCGTGTTATTTTGCCTATGGAAAGCCACGCCGTCGTGTGTACGGAACTTAGAGTTTCGGGGGCGTCTCTTGTTGAAAAACGAACTAAGTCCAAATCGTCTGACAGGTTTTTTTTTGAAAAAAATTTTCCCTTTACATTCACTCTGTCAGGGAACCACCTGCCATGCCCCCTTTGGTGGCTCTCTATGCCTCCACTCTCCATAGAGCTCCAGGTTTAACCACGCACACCTGGAGCTCATCATCACTCATGCCTCCACTCTCTCTGAAGCTCCAGGTTTAACGAGGCACACCTGAAGCTCATCATCACTCCACCCCGCTCCTACATAAACCCCTCACTCACATTCACTCCCCGTTCGTTATTGTTTATGTTGGACTTCCCGTACTGCATGCTTTGGCGTTCCGGTTTTCATACAGGACTTCTTTCATCCGTTTCATCCGGACTCCAGAATCCAGTACCGGCTGCGCTTCCCCTCCCTGTGCATCTTGGGTCAGCTACGCTTCTCCCAATGCGCTACTCGGACTATCTCTCTCAACCGTAGGACTGCCGTGTGTGTGTGTGTGTGTGTGTGTGTGTGTGTGTGTGTGTGTGTGTATCTCTCTCTCACGCATGCCATTAAAACCCGAGCGAGCTGTACTCCAGCTTCTGCCTTTTGTTTCGCTCACACCGTGACACACTCTTTCTTCTTCTTCTCCTACTTCTTTCCTTTTACATTCACTCCTTTTTCTTCTCCTCCTTTTTTCCCTTTACATTCACTCATCCTTCTTCTCCTCCTTCTATCCCTTTCCATTCACTCCTTCTTCTTCTCCTCCTTCTATCCCTTTATATTCACTCCTCCTTCTCCTCCTCCTTCTATCCCTTTCCATTCACTCCTTCTTCTTCTCCTCCTTCTATCCCTTTACATTCACTCCACTTATGAGTTATAAAAAGATTTAAACACTACTAGACTTTGTGAGAACTAAACAATGAAAATACTGATCTTATCCAAGCCACCTATCCTCTTCTACATCCTTCATCCTTCCTCATACTCCCACATCCTTCACTCCTCTCTTCCTTGACCTTGTTTCATCATGTCATTAAACAACATTTCTCTCTTTATACTCCTTTATTTTCACATTTTCCCCTATTCATTTCTTCTGCATTTTCACATTTATGCTTTGAAGGATTTGAAGAACCTACAAAATAAATAATAAACAAATAAACGATTATATTAATTCATTCCAGTTACAACTGAAGAGAGTTCCAAACACAGTAAATTAAGATGGATTTGAGTTTGATGTGTAGATATGTAGAATTCTGAAAACAGGTTTAGGGAGAGTTCATGTACTGTACATATTCAACTTCATCGTTTAAGTGCAATTCACAAAACACCAAGTTAGAAGAACATCTTTCACATAAAACAGTGTGAAAGTCTGCAACATCACGCCTGTGCTGTTTTAAGAACTGGTCTTACTGGTGCTTTACCATGTGAATTATTACAGTCGGTATCTTCCTGAAGATTTCTGCAGTGCACTTTTATTATGGGTAAGTTTACATCAACTGTCTCTTATGCCATGCAGGAATAAATACCATCATATAAATATACAAATATATTTAGTGTTACATATTTCCCATTTACATATTTATTTTCATTTAGCCGAAAATAGAATACGTTTAATAATAAGAATGATTATTTACATGTTTATATGTTACTAAAACTGATTGCCTTTATTTGCATAGATTTTTATAATGAATGTCTTTAAGTAATCTAGATGAGAGAGGAGACTTTAAAGACATTTATTAAAACAAATGTAATTATATATTCTTAATAGCGTATAAAGCTGTTACAGTTACACTCTGGTTCATACCATGGAAATCAATAGGCTCTTACTTTGGAAAAAAATTTACGTATCTTCATTAATCAATAATCTATTCTACATCAGTTCAGCTCCAGATAGGAATCTATAACTGTATAAATGTATTTTTAATAAGAAGAAATAAATATATAACTGATCTTCTGTTATAACCAACCTTAAACCAGTAGATCCTATAATTAACATATTAGGACAATTAAGTGTGACGTTGATTTTGACGTGCTGTGGCTGGATTCACTTTTAGACAAAAATAAAAGGTGCTTAATGTTGAAACTGTTTTACTGTCATTATGACTTTAGTAATAAACCCATTTACTGAGACCTTAACCCTCACACTACAGCACAAGTATTCACTTCAATGAACTACAAATTACAGCACCATGTTTATTCTGTCCTATTGATAGAGTGACAAAGGATTATGGGTAATGTAGTTTAAACTCTTCTAGTAATTAAATGAAGTAAACACTAACTTCAATGAACAAATTAATATCTAAAGATGTTCATTGTGCAAACCTTGATGATGTATTTGAGATCATTTCCCACCATTACAGTGCATTTTCCCACCTTCATCCACTCCTTCTTCTGTCATCTCCATCATCTCTTTTAAAAGCTCCTCCTGTAGTTTGGGTTAACAAGGGTGGTCTTTCTCAGGAGCTCTTGAAGTTTAGCTGGGCTACATCTGATCAAGAACAGCACACATTGTTTCTTGATATTTTCTGGTTAAATTGAGTCCTTGGGGTCAGGGGATAAAAGAGTCCCCCTTTTAAAAGCTCCAGCACAGGCTTCACAGAAGACCCTGTCACATACTTTTCCCCTGAGAAAACATCAGTGAAATCAGCCAGATGTTTCAGTGCTGCATTGATAGACTCAAGGACAGATACATCCTGCCATGTGGGGGTTCAGGTGCCCATGTTTTCTGTCATCAATCAGGACACGTCTGATTGCAGGTAGTTGTTCCAGAACTCTGTCAATCGTCTTTTAATCCGTACCCCATCGGGTAAAGACGTCCTAGAGGAAATATGACATGTTTGGGATGATTTTTATATATTCTTTTTACAAAAATAGTTTCAGATACAAATCTGAGATCATATTTATATTCATCCTTATTACTAATTCAAATGATCACAGATTTGTATCTGAAACAGCTTTGGTAATAGTTTAGATGCTTTGTGTGAGATTTCAGTAACTGTATTTAAACCTTCTCATGTTTTTGTATTTTTGCAGTATGAACCCACAAATGTGCCAAAATTATTCGTTTTGGTGATTAAAATTTCTTTTTTTTTACTTTTGATCAAAAATAAAATGTTAAATATTTAATAAGCAGATCCACTAACATGTCAACATACACAAACTGTGACTATAGTGCCAATCATTTATATATTTATTTGTATCTGCAATGCGTCTATGGGAGTCACGTGACAAAAGAGTGAACGTCTCGGACTAGAAGAGTGCAGAGGTAAACTCCATTCTGTTTCCTCTACATCACCTACTGAGATTTAGCGATGCTTTGCTCATACGCGTTTAGTAGAAAATGAATGGATCACTCTTTGAGAGTAATCGTTCTTCTGAGTCACATTAAAACCCCTTTAGGCTTCAGCATCCTGCCTGTGCATCTGATAGACCGTTGTTCCCAGGTGTTCATATTTAACAATAGATTACATTTCAATTGTTCAAAAACAAAAAAGTGGAGTGATGACAGCGACCTGGTGATTGTAGCTGCACACTGCATTCTCAATTGGTTATACAGTAATGCAACATCAGCAGATCTACTCTTAAAATATAACACTTTTCATTTATTTCATATGACACTGGTAATAGTGTCAGCTTCACTGTGCAGTGACCATTTTGCCCCCAGTCCCCATTCATTTCCAACCTAACCGATGCTAACCGACATTAGCAATGTCCCGCAATGATGCAACGCAACAGTGTACAACAATGATGTAAACTAAAGGTAGAAGTATTATTAACTGACCTCAGCATGCTTACGCAGGTTTGATGATGAGTTTTTATAAGGTACCACTTCAGTCGCCGAAGCAAATGTGGTGAAAAATATTCTGATCCACTTTATACAAATATTCTAATCCACTTTATCTAGCGTGTGTCTTAATCAAACTAATATTAATGCAATAAAATGAATGAATAATTACTATAGAACCTCTGAATAATTACTATAGAACCTAGTAGATACAATATAAGTAGGTTAAATAGATAGATAGATAGATAGATAGATAGATAGATAGATAGATAGATAGATAGATAGATAGATAGATAGATAGATAATGATACTGATAACAAACTTTTGTACAGTTTAAGTGTAAATTTAAAATAAATAAATGAAATAAAAAAAAAACTAAACATCGGTTATTTTTGTTATAATAAAATGCTACCATCTAGTGGTGATATGACACATTGCAGTATCATTGATGTGCTGGAGGAAATTTTATTTGATTAAAATAATTGATATATTTACAAACAAAAATTAAATATATTCTTTTATTAATATAATGTTTGGAACCTTTTAAAATACACTTGTAAATGTCTTAAAGTTAGTGTGGTGTTTGAATCAGAGGTGGCAAAAGTGAACACATCCTTTACTTAAGTAGAAGTGCAGATACTCATGTTTTCAAATATTCGGGTAAAGGTTAAAGTACTGATTATACTTTTTGTGTAAAACATGGCGGATTTGGTGTTTGATTTGAGACTTGGCGCAGAAATAAAACAAAAGTTTACTGATTTAAATTATTTTTCGGTGGAGTTTATTTATTTATTTTATATCTAAGTAAAGAAGGGACGTTGTGAACAAATGTATGTTTTGCTGGAGGTCTTAATTTTGCCTCTTTTACATTTAGTTATTTATTTATGTATTTATATTTTTTTATAAAAATGGTAAAAACAGAAATGCGCACTGAATTGATAACGTGTTAATAACATCTAGTGCCGTTTACAATAATTCGAATTTTGACAGCCAAACTCCCTCTGTCTCATCCACATTAACCCCAAACTTTTTACTGCCTTCTGCCTGCTGATTCTCAGCTTCGTAAAGAGTGAGAGTCAGGAATTTATACAGTTCAGCTGAAATCTGCACAGTGAAAATAAAAATATAATGATATTTCACCAAATCAGTGGATTAAAACTAAAGTAACGAGCCTGTTTGAAAATGTAAGAAGTAAAAAGTACAGATATTTGTGTAAAAATGTAATGAGTAAAAGTAAAAAGTTGTCTAAAAAATAAATAGTGGAGTAAAATACTGATACCAGAAAAATCGACTTAAGTACAGTAACGAAGTATTTGTACTCCGTTACTTCCCTCCTCTGGATTGAATTTATATAAATCAACTTATCATCGAGCGGTACTTTTGATATATTTGCTCTGTTTCCACAGGGACAGTTTTTACTTGTCGGACCTGCAAAACGGGCGAGTTCCCCAGTGAATCATGAATAATTGAGCATATAATAAAATAAAGATGAATGAAATCGTTGTTTTTATTATATATTGAATATTTTATTAACTATTTTATAATATATCCTATTTTTATATATGTAGAATATTAGTAGATACTAGATCAATTACTAGATCAATTATTTTTTTTTTTATATTATTTATCTAAGTATGGTTAAATTCTATAAAACTTATTAAAGAAATTATATTCGATAAATAATTTATATTTTACTGAAAAGAATATAAATAAATAATTAAATACGTACAGTACATACATACAAATAACGAAATTAAAACCAGCAATGTAACACATTTATTCACAATGTTGAAAATTGTACTACGTGAACGTGTGTGGGTACACACAAACACACACACACACACACACACACACACACACACACACACACTTCAGGATTAACCAAAGAATTACACACTTTATTTATTTTCACTTAAGTAAAATTATAAAACATAAAGACAAAGGAAAATATTTATTAAATTACCGGTTACTGTTAGCTTGTTTATTTACACACATATATATATATATATATATATATATATATATATATATATATATATATATATATATATATATATATATATATATATATGTATATATATATATATAAAGACTACTAATAATTAAATGAATTAAATTGTTGTTTCTTTTATATATTTTATCTATTTTTAAGATAAAATATATAAAAGAAACAACAATTTAATTCATTTAATTATTTGCTTAATTATTTATGATTCACTCAGAACTCGTCCATTTTTATTAAACATAAATATAAAAAGGGCGAAATTAAAACTTCATTTAAAAATGTATTTTACAACGTCCTTTCTTTAGTCGGATATTTAAAAAATAAATCCACAGAAAAATAAACATTAAATATTTGTTTTTACTGATTAAAATCTGCAATGAACCGCAGGTCCGACAAGTAAAACAGTCCGTGTGGAAACAAGGCAAAATAAACGTTGCGATGTCTCATATCACCACTAGATGGTAGCATTTTACTACTACAAAAATTCGCAGTTATGCAGTTTCATCATTTGATCTTAAAATCTTCTATGAAGCGCCCGTACGTATATATTTACTTACATACTTATATAAATATAAAACAAACTAAAATAATGTATCTAGTAATTTATCTAGAATCGAATAATATTCAATATACATAAAATAGGATAGCTATTATAAAATAGTTACTAAAATATAGAATTCAAAGTAGAAACAACGATTTCATTCATTTTTATTTTATTATTTGCTTAATTGTCTCCGTCCGTGTGGAAACAGAGCAAAAATACCAAAATTACCGCCCCGAGACAAGTTGTAATGTCTCATATTACCACTAGAGGGAATGATGCTCATCAGAACAAACAGTTTTCAGCTGTGATGTGATCAATTCTGTAAAAGTCCCAAATTCTGAAGAGCAATCTGCTTCACCACATTTCAGTTGAAGTGATTTGCCAGGCAAAAGCCCATTAATTAACTTTAGATGTCGAACAAGAACATTTGTGCTTCCACACAACAAAAACAATTAAAACTAATGATTTTCCTATGCAACCAAAACTACCAGAGGAATCTCGCTCGGAGTTCAGCTACTCTTGGGATGGACAGACCGCTATCCACCAAAGCGTGGTGCGATGCGAGGCTTTGAATACTGCACGGCAGGTGAAGGTGAAATGTGTGCATGGGGATATCCACGAATACCCACTGGTGGCCATTACTGTCCAAATCGGGGGAGAGAAACATAGAGTGGAGGTGGCAGTTAGTCCCCGCCTCACCCATCCACTAATTCTGGGAATGAATTGGCCCGCTTTTTCTCGTTTGTTAAGGGAAATGTGTGTTGATGGGTCCTGCTATGAGGCAAAGCAGTTTAGGATGTGTGCTATGTTGACTGGAGAGGCGCTGCCTGGGCCTTCGATGCCAGCTCCGCGACCGACAGACCCCACCCTCCTTGGAATCCCCCTCTGGGATTTCCCCCTCGAGTAGTCGCTAGACAAAATCCTCCGACACGCCTTCAACCAGGTGAGAGTAATCGATGGTCGGTGAGTCCCGCCAAACATCCTGTTTTCCTATCCCTACTTTGCAGTTGTTAAGCAGAAATTATACAGAGTAAAGCAGGACACTCGAACCAGAGAGGAAACAACCCAGTTGTTGGTCCCAAAGAGCCACAGGGAACTTCTATTCAGATAAGGGTTTGTTATCTGCACTTCATACCTCCTGCTGTGTGCCAGGGGGGTGTGCCCCACTATTTGAGAAGGACTGATCTATAAGGGAGTGCCAGATCTGGTCCAGTGAACAGAGTCGTGCCAACAGGCTTTTTTGCCTGGGGGCACAGATGGTCATGGCCGACTTCCTCTCACGCCAGGGGAGAGGATTCGGTTGCTGGCCGGACAGCTCCCCGGCCTGAGTTGGGCGTTGGGGGTATGTGGTAGCGGGGGCGTGGCTGAGCGCCAGTTTGTGAATGGGGCGAGGCCGGGAGCAGAAAGGCGTAGGAATGACACACCTGAGGGAGATCTTGACTAAGGAATGTTCACTCTCTTGCAGTGATCAGGGGGAGCACATTAAGAGGTGCGAGTGTGTGAATAAAGCACTGATCGCTTAAATAAACTGATTTGTTCGGAACTGGTCCTGTCCTGAGTGGTTTTCCTTGACCTGAACCATCAACTCACCCACAATAATGTTACAAAACAAATGACCACACAGTAAAGAAATGAAAAAAAAGAAATACCCAGCAAAAGAGGTGGAATCTCAGGCTTGTGTCTACTCTCTATAGGCAGTTGTCTTTTCTGCACCACCTATAATTTCAAACCTGTTATTTCCAGGCAGTAGCATTAGGCGATGCCCTAGGAAGTGATACACCTCTCAGTTCGGCACAAACAGCTGTTTATAGCGTGTGCTAACTAGACTTTGTTTACCAAAAAAAATTAAAAGAAAACAAAGAAAAATATAAACAGTCATAAATGTTGCTTTATCAGAGATTTGCACAAAGCAGCAATGTAGAAAATATTCTTGGGGCGGAGTAACAACAGAGATTTGGAGATCTGCATGGAGATGTTATTTTACATCCGTAAGATACAATATATCTCCCTTTACAGTTTTATACCACGTTATAGGTTTTATTGCCCATTTGTTTTTATAAAAAATGCTTGTTGAGTAAGTGTGTGTGTGTGTGTGTGTGTGTGTATGTGTGTGTGATTGGAATGGCCGCACATCAATATGAATGGCCATGACTGTAGAACAATAGCTTGTCTGGCTATTTGGCCATCAATATGAATGCCAACTCAATATCAATATCCCTAAACATGTAGAACAAAAGCCTTTAATGGTCAGCAGGACAATTCTATGCAGACTGTATGAATAGAGTATGAATGATCACCTGAGTTTAGCAGGTGTCTCTCTAACAGAGGGAGGGAGAAAAGGATCAGACAGTCATACTCAGAATCTCATTTTTCATGAAAATCTTCATAAAATTTGAAATATAAACTCATGAGACATGTGGCTTTCAACCCAGTACTTTTCTGGATTTCTCCAGGACTGATTTCATGTATTTATAAGTGAAATAAAAATAATGTTCACTGCAGGAAATGTATATCTATGGCACTTCATTATTTATTACTTATATTTTTGAGCAATATCAACATTGATGATGGACAGTAAAGCTCAAAGTGTCTTCTTTTCAAGATATTTAAATTGTGTATGTAGCACATTTCAGCTGTGAATCACAAAATTTGTGTCGAAGGCTAACAGGTTAAAGGTTTGGTTTCCCAGGCCGCCAGTGCCCTTTTCTCCCACCATTCCATAAATATGTTGGCAAAGGAGGGGGGAAACTTTTTGCCCATGGCCGTGCCCTTGGTAGTGAAGGTAGTGTTTGGAGTTGAAAAATATATATTTTTTTTACGAGGTTAATCTCCAAAAGTTTTAAAATAGTTTCTTCAGCTCTGTTTTTTTAGGAAACCTAGTAAACCACTCTCTGTCTGCCTCCATTCCAACTGGTGTCTCAATATTCATTTCTCTTACCTGTGGTTCTGCATCATTTCAGCTGAAATATCCAAAAGTTTAATCCAAATAAACTCTTTTTCAGGCAGTGTATATTTGTGTCTTAAATTGTGTCATTAGTATATGTGTGTCTTGTACATGGAAACATTTGTACTAAGGGAATTTGTGGGTCAGTTTTTGATCACCGTCTCTCACCATGTACTTGACCGAATTCAATTCAATTCATGTTTATTTGTATTGAGCTTTTAACAATGAACATTGTCTCTGAGCAGCTTTACACAGATAATGTGGTGCTTAAAAATGAATATGTTCTTTACACGTGTAAGTTTGTCCCTGATGAGTGCGCCGGTGGCGACTGTGACAAGGAAAAACTCCCCGAAATGCAGAAGGAAGAAACCTTGAGAGGTATGAGATGTTTTCAGCCTCAACTTGAACACTGTGGCTGATAATCACGTGGAAAAAAGTTCACTTGTTTTGCTCACAGCTTGTGGAAAGAATTTTCTCTCCTTCACTCTCGACAAACAGACAGACAGAGATAGATAGATAGATAGATAGATAGATAGATAGATAGATAGATAGATAGATAGATAGATAGATAGATAAATAGATAAATGGTTAGTGTTAGATTTCAGCAACTGTTATGAAAAGTTCTCATGTTTTATTATCACAGTAAAATGTTCTCACTATCTGTCTGTTTTCTGTTCTCTCTCTCTCTTTCTCTCTCTGTCTCTCTTTCTCAGGATGGTCAGAAACACACAGCTGGAAATGGGAGATGCTCCTTCTAGAATCATTGCAGGTGATGTTGCTCCCATCAGGCCCCAAAATATCAGTGAACATCAGGAGGAGGATCCAGACGGCAGTAAGAATCTCCTCAAATCAGATGTTGTTACAGAACCACTGTGTGAACAAGTATGTGAAAATGTGTGTGAATGAGTGTGTTAGAGATCACATAGTAAATGAACTTGTAATCATGTATCATTTCACTACGTTGGAATTCATACGTTTTAAATTTGTACGTGTGATTATTTCATGTGAAATACTGCTTTTGTCTAGTTTATATCGTAAGGAACAGAAACACACAGAGTTCTGCAGTTACGGAGAAATCATCAGATACAGACTGGTGCCATGTGGCCTTCATGAAGCAGAGTTACTGTTATCACTGGAGAGTTGATCAATTTTCCTCCAATACCATCATTGCCTTCAAATAATATTGTTCTAAAGACGAAAAGGGGAGATTCGAAGACTTTTGATATGTTACATATTTGATTCAGATGAAACTACAGTGAGCTGATATGTGAATAATGATGTGGCTGCATTCTGAAGGCTGTTAAAGTGTGTGATCTGTTTTTTTTTAGATTTTTTGAATGAGGTTTAACTATGGAATGAGGTGACTATGGTCACTCTCTCACTCACACACACACACACACACACACACACACACACACACACACACACACACGTGTGTGTCTCTGCTCATTTCTCTCCCTCCCAGTTCTTTTCTTTTCCTTTAATCCCGTTCCTACTCACTGTAATAAAGAACACAGATTAGTCAGATTCCCAACAGGTGTGTGATTCTTCCAACTCCACCCTCCATTCACAAACTGTCACTCGGCCACGCCCCCGCTAAAACACACATTTCAACAATAGAGAAAACATTCATTGAAAACCCACAACAGGAAGTGAAATGTGCTTATTTTTTGCTCTACACTGACCCGAACTTGTTTAAAGAATTCAAAATGTGAAAAATGCTTATCAGACTTAAAATTGACTGGATTTACATGAGTTTGATGAGATTCACAACTTACTTATAAAGAACATGTTCATTATCTTTTACCACAGTATTTGTGTAAAGCTGCTTTGAGACACTGTGTATTGTTCAAAGCGCTACACAAATAAAAATGATTGCATTGAATTAAGTTTGGTTTTATAACGGTCTAAAAAAGAGGTAAACACACCAGTTGTTACCAGAAACACAAGTGCCATATGACATGAAACATTTTTCATGGGTTTCAGTATCCTTATATACGTTATTAGTGTTCCTCTTATAAACTATTATCCATTCACACATATTTGCCTTTGGGTTGTCCGAATTTTTATGTCCTTAACTCCCTTGTGCATTTCATCACCATCTTGGAAAGCCGATAGTTTGCCCCTAAATTCTGATTCTTTTTTTCATTTTTCCTCTAAGGCTTCTTTTAACATGGGTGAGTGAAACTTTATTTCAATCCCTGAGTCTCACAAAAATCTTCTCATTCTTTACACTAAAGTAGTAAAGAAGACTGCTTGCTCACCAACCCTTCTGTTGCTAAGAAGGTATACGGATTAACACAGACCCTTGTTCCTTCTTCTCAAGGGAATCAAATGTCTCCATTCCTAACATTGTCCAGGTGCACACAGTCTACTCAGTGGCCCTGGAATGTTAACAAAACAAAAACAAATCTCTCTGTTGCCTGAGGAAACACAAAATGTCAGAATTCCCAGAAATTTGGTTTAGGTAACTTAATAAACTTTAAATAGATAAGACTTTAGCGAGTTCTAGAAAAGTTTTTAGTGCTGCTGATCAGCATATTTCTCCAACCTCATAGATGCAAACCATCAATAGTTAGTAATGGTTTCAAGAACTTTTTTAATAATAAAGTTAAAAACATCACCAAAAAATCGAGACAATTAATATCCATAATCTCCTGCTTGCTAGACTAGAGAATGTTGTTAGAATAAGTGTGTTGATGTAAATGGTGAGTTCTCCACACTCTCTGAGGTAAAGTTTGGTGTTCCACAGACACCATACAGACAAACGCCATGGTCCACAGACAGCTTCCAAAGCATCAGATGGATCTCATTGTTAAGATATCAGCCAGGAGAAGGGTACAATAAAATTTTCATGGTATTAGATGTGCCATTTAACAGAGTGAAGACAATCATCATCAAGTGAAGAAATTATGGTGCAAACTGTGATTTTACCAAGAACTGGACATCCCTCCAAAATGTCTACAGCAACATTAAAGGAGATGCAAAGATTTCTGCCATTTACTGGCTGTGTGGTACTGTACATATGACAACAATCTCCTGTGTTTTTTATGTCTTTAAAGAAAAACATTAAAGCCTGGCTAAATTATGCAAAAAAAACACAGGTGAAGTCTTCCAAAAGCATGTGGAAATAAGTGTTATGGTCTGATGAACCCAAGGTTGAACTTTTTGGTGCAAAGATATGTTTGGCACAAAAAAAAAAAAAAAAGTAAACAACACTGCAACACTAAAAGAACACCATACTTACAGTGAAGCATGGTGGTGGCAGCATCATGTTTTGGGCTGTTTTTCTTTAGTTGGAACTGGGGCCTTAGTGAAGGTGAAGAGAATTTTGAACAGTTCCACATACCAATGTTAGCAACAAACCTTCTGGCTCCTGCTAGAAAGCTGATGATAAAGAGGAACTTCATCTTTTAGCACGACAATGACCCAAAGCAAACATCCAAATCAACAAAAGAATGGCTTTACCAGAAGAAGATTAAAGTTTTAGAATGGCCCAGCCAGAGCCCAAACATAAATTCAATTAAAAAACCTTGGGATGAAGAAGAGGGTTGTTCACAAGAGATGTTCTCACAATCTGACAGATTCAGAGCACTTTTGCAAAAAAGAGTTTGTAAAAATTGGTAAGTTAAGAGTGCCATGCTATTAGACTGATTTTAATGCAACCACATTTTATGAGTTTTGTATTTTTTTTATAATGATTTTAGTTTGTTTTTTTAGTTTTTAGGTTATAGTTCACATTAAAGGTGGAAAAAGTTCAGAAATAATTCATCTTGTCCTGTCTTTTACATTACAAAAACCTGGCATTTTATCAGGTGTACAGAGACTTTTTATATCCACTGTAGATTCAACACCAACACCAAATACTCCATGCCAGAGCCTTTAAATGTTCAATGATGGAGAAACAGCATATGTAGAATGTTATTTAGAATCTTGATTAAAAAGTTTATCCTCAAAGTACAATGTATGAAATTTTAATTAAAATCAACTGGAGAGTTCAGTCCTTTCTCTTTGAAGGTCCAAAATCTTCATGAGGTGAATGAAGATTCTCTGGATGCCTTGGGAAGTCTTGTGTAGGCCTGGCTAAAAAGATACATGTTTAATCTATGCTTAAACTGGGAATGTGTGTCTGTGCCCTCAACACTGTGCTTTAATTCCTTCCAACAAAGATTTAGGCTGATTGTATCCTAAATCTGCAGTCTAAAAAACAGTGTTAAAGTATTCTTTGATTGTGGGGCGTTAAAGCACTTTTGTGTGTTGCTTTGGGTTAGGGTGTGTGCTAAATGACCTAAATGTAAATGTAAAAACAGTTTAACAACCCTAACCGGGAAGCAAAAATTAAAAAGCTTTTGAGGTTCTATGTAAAATGCCGGCTAAGATACACCTGCCAAAGCACAAGCTAATCCAGGATATTCCATAAAAATTCCATGAAAAATGACAAAGTCAAAGAGATGCACAGGGCGGCCATTCTCCACTAAACAACAATGGATCCTCCGTGGAGATCGTCAAGAGCACCAAATTCCTTGGTGTTCATCTGATGAAGAACTTCACTTGGTCACTCAACACCAGCTGCATCACCAAGAAAGCTCAGCAGCACCTGAGAAGGCTGAGAGAAGCCCATCTTTCTTCCCTCATCCAGACCATGTTCTACAGAGGGACAATTGAGAGCATCCTGAGCAGCTGCATCGCTCAATCAAAAGACAGTACAAAAGGTAGTGAGGACGTCCGAGTAGATCATCAAAGTCTCTCTTCCCTCTATCACGGACATTTACACCACACGCTGCATCCACAAAGCCAACAGCATTGTGGACGACCCCACACACCCTTCACACACACTCTTCATCCTTCTACCATCAGGAAAGAGGTTCCGGAGCATTCGGGCCTCACATCCAGACTGTGCAACAAATTTTTTCCTCATGTTCATGAATTGATATTTATGAATTAAACAGCAAAGGTGGTGAAGATGAATGAAAAGGGTAAGAATATACTCCATATACTGTAGCTAGACTCAAACACTCTCTCATGTTTCTTTTTGGTCCTTTTATTTACTTATGTCTCTAATTATGTCTAGTGTCAACTGTCAAAGCAAACAATAGGTAACTACATTTCATTTTGGAGAAATGTGACCTATTTCCCATGATTAACTTAAGAACTACTTCCTCAAGTGTCTGGTCTTTGTTGCAGAGAGTCAATGTCAGTGTTATTAAATTGTCCATATGTTCAAATAGTCCATAGATACAGTATCTGCAGTTCTCTGTGGTGTGTGTGTGTGTGTGTGTGGTGGTCACTCCAAGTCTACCTGAAGTCAAAAACCATGTGTTTGGTTTTGCCCACTTTCAGAGAAAGCAATTAATCTTGAAGTGAGATTGTAAATCGAACACAACGTGTTAACACTGATTGAAAGATCATCTTAATAGAAATACAAAATCAAATATATTCATTAAAATAAGAAATTGCGTAGTTGTACATTTTTTTTTTTTTAGCTAAAACCATGGAATATTGGCAGACTGCAGTGTGCTTTCTATTGAAGAGAACATTTGCATGGAACTTTACAACATCCTGTCCAACCAGTGACTGATCATCGAGTTACACCAGAACATTTATCACAATAATATAATAATAATTATAATAAAAAAACAAGGAAATTAATATTTTGACTCGCCCAAGAACTGGTTTAGGACATTTCTAAAAGTTGAAGTAAGTTATGGTCCACCCACTTAAACAAAGTACATATACTGTATAGAATAATGCTGAGTAAAAGAAATTTGCTGCAGAAGTTTTAGGTAGACTTGGGGAGGGATCAGTAATCACACAAAGAGAGAGAGAGAGAGAGAGAGAGAGCGAGAGAACAGATTTCTGAGGTTACTCTGCAGTAACTTCTCAGGTAAGAAAAAAAAAGATTTTATTAAACATGCTGTACACAAACTATTAAAAAGCTATTAATATAAATGAAAAACAGAAATGTAATTAAATAAATAAAAAATACATTTCCGTAAGAAAAGTGTGAAGATTTAAAAATTATGTATTTGTAATGTTTTGATCTGATGTGTTTGATCCAGTTAAACACAATGATGCGTCTAATTCCACTGTGTGTGCTGATAATCCATGGTAAGAACTACAAGTTGTCCCAAAAGGCTCCATATGCAGGAAAATTGTACATTATTTAGCATAAAAATAACATTATTTATAAAACTTCCTCTACATTTCCTCACTTTGACTCTCAGTCAACTTTATTTCCTGTCCAAGAATGACTTTCTTTTGTCAAAAACAATCTTGCTGTTTAAACTAAGACATTTTGCTAAACATAATTTTCCCATGATGTAGTGACTCCTGTGGGACTGTTTTTCAAAGATTCGAATTGTTATAAATGACAAAAATTGCAATTAGTGAAGCTTATTTCTAATGACAACTTTTGTTTTATGTTTAAAACTGGTAAAATCTGATCTCCATTACAGTGGGACAAACCACAGGACAAACAACTGGTAAATAAACTTTAATTTTATGCAGATTTTATTAAAGAAGGTATTAAATTGTTCATATGTATGTTCTTTATTGCACTGTCTCTCAAACCAAACAATAGGTAAATACTTTTCAGTTTAGAGAGATGTAATTTATTTCATATATATATATATATATATATATATATATATATATACATCATTATTAAATTAGAAACCTTGTCCTATAGTGTTTGGTGGTCAATTGTGCTTAAATGTGTCAGTGGTATTAAATTGTGTCGACAGTATTGAGTATTGTAAAAAGTATTACATTTGACATATTTTTTAATTGAGACAAATCATGTATCAAACAGGGAGCAGATAAAATTTGGAAAGATATGACACATTTCTCAGTATTGTTTAATACAAAAATAAATAAAATCATCTATGGGTATTTAGTGGCAATTTTCCACATGTATGCTCTTATTTGCGGTGGAGTAAACCTTCAACCAAACAGGTGAATACATTTAGATTCACACAGCTGTGACATATTTTCCAATTTTGATATGGGGATTTTTTTTGTGGTTAATGTTATTGAATTGTCTATGTGTATGTTCTTTATTTTAGTTGGACAGCAATTAAACCAAACAACAGGTAAACAAATGTTTAGTATAAAATAGTCAAATAGTTTTGATTTGGAAAAACATTTATTCAATGTTCATATATATATATATATATATATATATATATATATATATATATATATATATATTACTGTATATGGTGGGTGGAAAAATAAACAGAAAAACACAAGCAGTGAAAAAACTAAACTAAAAGACTGAGACATAGCTGGATTTCTCAGATGCTGACAGTATTCAGTTTTGCCAGTGGTATTAAATTGTCTGTATGTATGATCTTTATTTCAGCAGGACGACCTTTGAGCCAAACAACTGGTAAATATATTAAAATCTAGACAGATATGAGACATTTTTCAGTATTGATTTAGGAATTATTTTTATAAAATGTTTTTTATTGTCAATGATACAGTATAGTTTCCATGGAATACAATTTTGTAAGTGCTGTTAAACTGTGTCAGTAGTATGGATTGTAAATATATTTAGACTTAGGATCATTAAAAAAACTAATATATATATATATATATATATATATATATATATATATATATATATATATTTTTTTTTTTTTTTTTTGTATTTTTAGCCAAAACCAAGGGGTCATGATATGCCGCAATGGCAGCATATCATTCCTGAATGATGTAAGGAATGTTCCTGAATGTATTCCAACACTGAACCAATTGGGCAGATCCAACTGGATCCAATTGGTGCAGATTGCACCATGCCATGAACAGGCGCCATCTTGTGGTGTACGACCTCCTCATGGAGGGAGCTCTGGTTTGGAGAATAGTCTCTACCACCTTGGTGGAGAGACCTGAGGCTAGACGCTGTGCACCCTCAGGGACCACAGCCACAGCTTCCACAGCTCTGAGTGGGGGTGACATACTGTGCCCCCTGCCTGAGAGAGAATATCCCTCCTGAGATAAATCTTCCAGGGAGGGTGTTTTGAGAAGGACTACCAGGTCCGCTGTGGGGCCACCAGAAGGAGATGGACTCCGTTCCGGCAAACTCTCTCCAGAACTCCCAGTAGAAGCGTGATAGAGGGAAAGGCATGCTGCATCTTTACCAAGGCATCCAACCCTACCCAACCAGAGAGGACAGTGCGATGTCAGGTACACCTGAGCTCTGTAAAATCTCTCATAAAATTGCTCCATTATCACAGAGTGGAGTCGCCATTTTCCGAACATTGACCCTTATCTCGAAAGAGCGTCTGCTTTAAGTGGCCTGATATATATGCTGCCCTCAAGGAGACCAGCTTTCCCTGGGCCCATAGGAGTTTCAGATGTGCCAGCTTGTATAGAAGGCAAGATTAAAGTGGAACCCACCAACCTGTTGTTCGTATTGACCGAAACATGGTAAGCCTTGAGGTCTTGAGGGTAATGCCTCAGGAAATTCCTATGTTCCATGCCCAGAGCCTGCTTGGGCCCCATCAGGGTGGGGTACACCCTGTTGAACTGGTGGGAATGAGACTTGCAGAACCCAGTAAAACACATTTGGCAGACCGCTATATAGTCTATTAAAGGAATCACTCTCTTAAAACGGACCTCTGGTGTGCCTAGAGCCGGAGCCCTTTTGACCCTGCGTCTCAAAGTGAGCAGTTCAGCTAATATAGATGAGTATAGGACACAACTCTCCATTCTTTTTGCAAACTATGAAGTACCGGCTGTCTGATGGAGAGACCACCTTGGTGGCCTCATTCCTCAGGAGAGTATCTGCTTTTTGTTCCATATTCAGAGCCTGCTCCAACCCCACCAGGGCACTGTTGAGCCGGGGTGAACAAGACCCGAACTGAAATGACTCGCCTCTGTCTACAGTGCGCAGGACCCACAAAAATATGTCTAGCAGAACCTCTAGACTGCTAGATCATCTCTTAAGGGAATCAGTCCCTCAAGACTGACCTCTGTTATAAGTAGAGCAGGAGCTTTTGCCCTGGTACAGCTCTAGGGGCCTCCTGCGTGGCAAACCCTTCAAGTCCACTACAGGTGCACAGTGCCCCTCCCATCAAAATAACCTATGCCAGGATTTTTTGTCTGAAGCCCTCTTATTGAAAATGACAGTCCTCAGATCCTTAATTTCTTGGGACTTTAGCCTCCTGAAACCTGAGCATTATATTAGAGTATAGAGATACTATGTGACTGAGAAGGTGAGCCAAAAAAAGCTTAGCCCAGGACCTGCACACTGAGGAGTGCAATTCCAGAATGAATGGCAACCCCCAGAGGTTGTTACGCAGGTTGCAGGGCTCGTCAGGCTTGCTGGAAGAGAAAGCTTTCTGCTGAAAAGCCGGCCAGTCTATATTTAGCTTGGCTACAGCCCGAGTCACTGACTACAGTAGCTCCCCAAAACAGAAATGTTCGCAGAACATGACCCCCACCTCCTTGACGGAAGAGAGGCAAACAAAACACTTTGCCACAAGTGTTAAAAACAAGTGAAGCCCATTTCCAGACTCTCTGCAGGTCTATCTGCGACCCCGGGAATCTTCGCAGTTGGCTTCCTGCGCAGAGAACCGACAGCGTGCTCCACTCTCAAGCAAGCCATACACAGCCTGAACACGCCAGTGATGTCACACTTTCTACTGGACTGATTAACACTTGTGATTCAAAGCGCTGAAACGTTATAAAAGCTTTATTGATGCAGCTCGAGTTCCTGAAAGGGAACCTATTTTCTCAAGTGTTTCATATTTCTATTAACATCCAAATGTTTGTCCTTTATTACAGCTGGACAACTTCTGAGCCAAACAATTTAGAGATATGTAATATATTAACAGTATTGACATAGTTAACTATTTGTTTAAATATTTTGGTTAGTTGTGTGAAATTGTGGCAGTGGTATTAAATTGTGTCATTAGTATTCAGTATTGTGAAAAGTATTGAATCAAGTCAAACTATGTATTAAACAGGTAAAGCAGTGTAAATTTGGAAAGAAATGATAGATTTCTCAGTATTGGTTAATATATTTAGTATTTAGTTAGGTCAATGGTATAAAATGTTGTCAATGGCAATTTTCTATATGTATTCGTTTTTGCAGTGGGGCGAATCTTGAACCAAACAGGTAAATACATTTAGATTTACACAGCTGAGACACATTTTCCAATTTTAATTTGTGGAAATTTTTATTTTTTGGTTAATTGTATTGAATTGTTCATATATGTATGTTCTTTATTTCAGTGGGACAACAATTTAACCAAACAACAGGTACACAAATGTTAATTTACACAAATGAGTTTTGATTTACAAAATATTTATTCAGAAATATATTGTATATGGTGGGGAAAAAACAAAACAAAAAGAAAAACACAATAAAAAATTAAAAAGACATAGCTGGATTTCTCAGATGCTGACAGTATTCAGTTTTGCCAGTGGTATTAAATTGTCTGTATGTATGTTTTTTATTTCAGCAGGACGACCTTTGAGCCAAACAACTGGTAAATATATTTAAATATAGACAGATATGAGACATTTCTCAGTATTGATTTAGGAACTATTTTCATAAAGTGTTTTTTTTTTTTTCCTCAATAATACAGTATTGTTTCCATGAAATAAAATTTGTAAGTGGTGTTAAACTGTGTCAGTAGTATGGATTGTGAATATATTTAGACAAATTACATACCTCTTAGGATTGTTAAAAAAATATATATATTTATTTTTTATTTGTGTATTTTTAGTGGCCAGTGGTGTTAAATTATGTTAATAGTATACAGCTGTTTAAACAGTATCTAGACTTTAGAATCTAAGGTTAAAGAATTGTCCATATGTAGGTACTTTAATGCAGCAGGACAATCATTAAACCAAACAACAGGTATATACGTTTACCTTTACACAGATATGACACATTTCACAGTATTGATTTATGATCATTTCTTTGTGTTTTTTTGGTCAGTCATATTCAGTGCATTGTCAGTGCTATAAAATTGTGTCCAGGGTATTAAATTGTGTGAATAGTGTGAAATGTCTGTTCTATGTTTGTTGTTTTTTTGCAGTAGGACAACAGTCCAACCAAACAACAGGTAAATACATTTCACTTTTGACAGCTAAAAAATTTCTCAGTATTGATTTAGGAGCTATTACATTAAGTGCATTGTCAAGGTCCCCTGGTGGTCTAGTGGTCTAAGATGCAGCGCTCTCACCGCTGCGACCCGGGTTCGATTCCCAGTCAGGGAACCATCCCCAGCCACTTTCAGTGCCGGTCCCAAGCCCGGATAAATTGGGGAGGGTTGCGTTAGGAAGGGCATCCAGCGTAAAACATGTGCCAAATCAAAAACATGCGGAGGATCCGCTGTGGCGACCCCTAACGGGAGAGAAAGAAACTTTTACATTAAGTGCATTGTCATTAATAGTGAAAAATTGTGTCAATAGTATAACATTTTCTCTGTGTATGTTATTTATTGTGATGAGACAACTGTCGAATGGAACGCCTAAATACATTTCAGTTTGAAAAAAGTTGATGAACTATTTATTTCCTGATTTAAGAACTATTGTATTTTGTGGTCAATTGTATTAAACACTAAAAACTCAATTTAAAGTTAATATTTTTCTTTCACATCAGCTAAACTATTTCACTTATTACATTTCACACTTTTTACTTGTGCATGGATCAAGCTGAATCTGAGACACCAGTTTAATTAACAAACCTACATTGTGCAGTATAATAAATTAATATCTGTGTAAGCTCTGTAAGTGTTATTTTAAGAGCAGCCTGCAGTGTTTTCTATCATGGAATCGCTTGCCCAGTCACCCCATCCAAATCCTATTGAACTGCTCTGGAAGAACTGGATCGCAAAGTCTGAAAATAAATTCCACTAGTGAACACATTTGGCAATTTCTACAAGAGTGGTGGTGAAGAGGTGCTGGATGACTGTGCAACTAGTGCAGAAGTGATAAGGGAGACAGCTAGAAAGGTACTTGGTGTGACATCTGGAAATAGAAAGGAAGACAAAGAGACATGGTGGTGGAATGAGGAAGTGCAGGGGAGCATAAGGAGAAAGTGGTTGGAGAAACAGAATTGGGATCGATGGGAAAATGAAATTCTGGTTTGTGATTTGGCACGTTTTATGCTGGATGCCCTTCATTACACAACCCTCCCCATTTATCCTTATTGCAGTGAGACAATCTTTGAACCGACAACATGTTTACTATTTTAGATTAACTCAGTATTGATAAAACATTTTTTTATTAATTTATAGTCATTTGTATTTATTCGTTTTTATTGTGACTGACATGCAATATGCCAATATATCAATGTGTATACATACATAATTGAACGTAATCAGTGTCAGGCCACTTTTTTTTTTTTTTTTTTTTTTAATTTTAGACAGATGTGTCACAGTTCTTATAATTGTGTTTGTTTTTTTTGTCAATAGTAAGAGATTTTGTCAGTGGTACTTAGTGCTGTCAATATTATCAAAATAGGAGTTCTTAGGAAATATTTCATTATATCTCAAATTTTATTTAGAAAAAATTGAATCTATTGTGTCTGTAGTTTTCAGTAGTGTCAATGGAATACAACTGTCAGTGGTAGCATTGTTAAAAAGATAGGGCTGCAAGTAACTGCTATTTCGATTGTCAATCAATCGGATGATTGTTTTATTTCTTTATTTCATTCAAGCAATTAAGCAGATTTATATATATATATATATATATATATATATATATATATATATATATATATATATATACACACATACACTCACCAGCCACTTTATTAGCTACACCTGTCCAACTGCTCGTTAACGCAAATTTCTAATCAGCCAATCACATGGCAGCAACTCAATGCATTAAGGCATGTAGACATGGTCAAGACGATCTGCTGCTGTTCAAACCGAGCGTCAGAATGGGGAAGAAAGGTGATTTAAGTGACTTTGAACGTGGCATGGTTGTTGGTGCCAGACGGGCTGGTCTGAGTATTTCAGAAACTGCTGATCTACTGGGATTTTCACGCAGTGAGGAGAATGGCCAGACTGGTTTGAGCTGAAAGAAAGGCAACAGTAACTCAAATAACCACTCGTTACAACCGAGGTATGCAGAAGAGCATCTCTGAACGCACAACACATCAAACACACCGGGTGCCACTCCTGACAGCTAAGAACAGGAAACTGAGGCTACAATTCGCACAGGCTCACCAAAATTGGACAATAGAAGATTGGAAAAAACGTTGCCTGGTCTGATGAGTCTTGATTTCTGCTGTGACATTCGGATGGTAGGGTCAGAATTTGGCATCAACACCATGAAAGCATGGATCCATCCTGCCTTGTATCAACGGTTCAGGTTGGTGATGGTGGTGTAATAGTGTGGGGGATATTTTCTTGGCACACTTTGGGGCCATTAGTACCAATTGAGCATCGTGTCAACGCCACAGCCTACCTGAGTGTTGTTGCTGACCATGTCCATTCCTTTATGACCACAGTGTATTCATCTTCGGATGGCTACGTCCAGCAGGATATCACCCCATGTCATAAAGCACGAATCATTTTAGACTGGTTTCTTGAACATGACAATGAGTTCACTGTACTCAAATGGCCTCCACAGTCACCAGATCCCAATCCAATAGAGCACCTTAGGGATATGATGGAACGGGAGATTTGCATCATGGATGTGCAGCCGACAAATCTGCAGCAACTGCGTGATGCTATCATAGAAATTTGGACCAAAATCTCTGAGGAATATTTCCAGTACCTTGTTGAATTTATGCCACACAGGATTAAGGCAGTTCTAAAGGCAAAAGGGGGTCCAACCCGGTACTAGTAAGGTGTACCTAATAAAGTGGCCGGTGAGTGTGTGTGTGTGTGTGTGTGTGTGTGTGTGTGTATATATATATAGAAGACTTATGTATAAAAGTGTATTTAAAAAAAATGTAAAGGCTATATATTGAGTTTAACAATCTTTAATTTTGACATTATAAAGGTCATAGTGGCAGCTTGCTGAGGAGTACATGGGGAATTTTTCCTTTAAACAATCACTCATGCTGGGTTGTTTCTGTTAAAAAAAAAAAAAAAAAGCATTTGAGTATGGAAGGTATAAATTGTGTACATTAACATTTGTATTGTTTTTAATGATAATTGCAAATGACAAATTGACAACCATACTTTAAAAAATAGATATTTTGTATAATAATTATGATATATGCATAAATTAAATATACCAACATTAAAAACAAACATTTAAATTACACAGTAAATTATGTTTAAAACAGAAGTTACTGTTGTAGAAAAATGATCGTTTACTACTGCTGTTATTTGCTGCTTTTAGATTTAGTGGGATTTTTCGCACCATTGTAATTGAATCCATCACTATGTCACATCTGATCCAAGATAGCGGCGCGAGCACATCGCGAGGCTCAGGGTCTCTCCAGAATCTGCAATTTTGCGGTATTTCTGTTGCTCATATCGGGTCTGTTCGTGCAGAACAGCTGTACATATACATTGTACACCCGACGTGAGTTCACTTCCACTATTATTACTGCTGCTTACATTCCCCCCGATGCTAATGCTAAGCTCGAAAGAACTTTATGCGGCCATCAGTAAACAACAGACTGTTCACCTGGAAGCTGCGTTGTGGGAGATTTTAATCACTCAAACTTAAAGGCAGTGCTTCCAAAGTTTCATCAGCATGTTTCATGTCACAACAGAGGGAACAAATCTTTAGACCATGTATACACAAACATGGCTGGAGCTTACGTTGCGATCCTCCTCCCCCACCTGGGACAGTCAGATCACCTTTCCTTGGTTCTTACCCCCAAATGTGCACCCCTCATCAACCGGGTAAAGCCATCAGTGAGAACCATCAAGGTGTGCAGGTTTCTACACACAGACTGGAGTACATTTGCTTCTCAGGCCACCAGTGACTCTCACACAGACATCAATTGCTACACCTCCTCTGTACTGGATTACATCAGTTCCACCATAGACAGTGTTACTACCCAGAAACAGATGATCACATACCCAAATCAGAAGCCATGGATGAACAAGGAGGTGCGCCTCCTGCTGAAGGCACGCACTACTGCCTTCAGGTCAGGTGATGCTCAGGCCTACAGCACATCCAGAGCTAACCTGAAGAGGGGCATCAAAGAGGCCAAACACTGCTACAAGCTAAAGATAGAGGAACATTTTCCAACTATGACCCTCGACGCATGTGGCAAGGCATCCAGGCCATCAGTGATTACAAATCCTCACACCCCACCCCCGCTGCCACTGATGTCCTCTTTTTGAATGAGCTTAATGACTTTTATGCTCGCTTTGTGAGAGACAACAAAGAAACTGCCACAAAGCTCAAACTCTTGGCTGATCACTCTCCAATCAAATTCTCCTCCATAGATGTCTGCAATGCACTGAGCCAGATCAGCGCACACAAGCTGCTGGACCAGACCTGGACGCGTACTCAGGGCATGTGCTGAGCAGCTTGCTGGGGTCCTTACTGACATATTTAACCTGTCTCTTGCCCAAGCAGCTGTTCCCACTTGCTTTAAATGCACCTCCATTGTGCCAGTGCCAAAACACTCCAACCCAACGTGCCTGAACGACACCCATTGTGGCTTTGAGCGGCTGGTCCTGGCTCACCTGAAGGACTCTCTGCCATCCACATTAGACTCTCACCAGTTTGCCTACCACAGCAATAGAAGCACAGAAGATGCAGTTTCCATGGCAGTGCACACACACTTGGACAATAAGAAGACTTACGCACGTATGCTGTTTGTTGACTTCAGCTAAGCAATTAATACCATCATTCCATCCAAGTTAATAGCCAAACTTCTAGATCTGAGCATTAACACCTCCACCTGCAACTGAGCCATGGACTTTCTGACCAACAGACCCCAGCAGGTTCGATCTGGCTCCATCTGCTCCAATACCATCACACTCAACACTGGTGTACCACAGGGCTGTGTGCTGAGCCCCTTCCTCTACTCCCTTTTCACGTCCGACTGCAGGCCTGTGAATGGATCTAATTCCATCATCAAGTTTGCAGATGACACTACCGTGATTGGTCTCATCACCAACAATGATGAGACTGCCTACAGGGAGGCGATCCAGCACCTAGCAGGTTATAACAATAACCTGCTCCTTAACACCTCCAAGACAAAGAAGCTTATTGTGGACTTTGGGAAGGAGACAAGAGACACACATGACACCACTCACATCAATGGGATGGCTGTTGAGCAAGTCTCCAGTTTCAAGTTCCTGGGGATCCACATCTCGGTGGACTTGTCCTGGGCTATCAACACCTCCAGCCTTGTCAAGAAGGCTCACCAGCGCCTCTTTATCCTGAGGACACTTAAGAAAAATCAGCTTTCCTCGGATATCCTGGTGAACTTCTACCGCTGCGCAATAGAAAGCATCCCGACCAGCTGTGTCACAGTCTGGTATGGGAGCTGCTCTGATGCAGAGCGCAAGGCACTGCAGAGGGTGGTGAAAACTGCCCAGCGCATCACAGGGACTCCACTCCCAGACATGGAGGACATTCAAAAGAAATGCTGTCTGCGTCGAGCTTGCAGCATTCTTAAGGACTCCTCTCATCCCGCCTAGACTGTTTACTCTTCTGCCATCCGGCAGGCGTTTCAGGTGCCTCCGCACCAGGACCAGCCGAGAAAGAACAGCTTTTTTCCTAGAGCTGTCTCTTTAGTGAACTCTGACACTCACTGATACACTATCACATTTCCCCCACACCTCACACTTCGTCACTTTGCTAATGGACTGTCTACTCAAAAACATATGCTTACCATGACACTGATCATTTCTCACCGCACACTTTGTTATTGCACGGACTGTTTACACAAACCTTTGCTCATTTGCACACTGCTCTTTTTTGTATTGCACCATTAACTTATTACATTTGATGTATACCCGTTCTCTGTTCATAGTAATAGCAATATATTATGTTCACCGTTCACATCCTTCTGTAAATCTCTGTGTATAGTAATAGGCATCTGTATACTACTGTTCATAGTACATATATATTCATATTCATCTGTAATTATTTTCATAGTACATATTAATCTGTATATTATGTTCTTAGTACATATATATTCATCTGTATACTACATTTATAGTACATATACATCTTTAAATTACTGTTTATAGTCTATATTACTATTCTATTTAACGATGTAAATCATGTAAAAACTATATCCTGCACTTGCTGTTATTGCACTCTGGTTAGACCCAAAACCCTTGCCTTGTACTTGTACATGTGTAATGACAATAAAGTTGAATCTAATCTAATCTAATCTTAAATGAGGTGATCGGGCAACCTGATGCTCGCAAGTCGCACTAGATCTCTTCTCTCGTGACTCGCAAGCACCAGGTTGCGTGAAAGCACATAATTAAACTATGGCATTTTCACATGAAAATATACAGTTATTGCTTACCTTGCTGATCTTTGGCCTTCGTCTGTGACACCAGTGTCTTTTCTTTTCCTGCTGTATGTTGACCCTGTACTCTCCGGCATTTTCAAATGCCTGTTATCTTCCCGTCATGCTAATCCAAAACTGAAGTAGCCTAACTAATCCATAATGGTATTTCTTGACAAATTTCATTATCGATTTTATCGATTAGTTGTTGCAGCCCTGTTAAGGCGTGACGTGGACACAAATTTATACCATTTTCAGTAGTGTGAATTGGCATGTTCTTTTTTGCAGTGAGACAACCCACGAACCAAACAACAGGTAAATAAATGTATATTGTTGCAAAAGATATTTCCAAGTGTTTTGTGTTCTGTTATGTCCATTTTAATACCATTTGGCACAATTTATTATGTATGTTCTTTATTGAAGTGAAACAAACCATGAGGTATACCAGATAAAATTTACAAAGATAAATCACATTTCTTAGTACTGTAGACATTTTTTTTTGTGGTCAGGGGTACTTAGTTAGGCCAATGGTATTACATTTTGTCAATCCCACTTGTCTATTTGTATGTTCATAATCGCAGCCCGACAACCATCAAACCAAACAACAGGTAAATACATTTGTTTTTACACAGATGTGACATTTCTCTTAAGTTTGGGAATTATTTCCTCAATTGCTTTCTGCTCAATGTATTCAATTGTCTTTTTGCATGTTCTTCACTGCAGCTGGACGACCCTCAAACCAAACAGGTACATTATTTATATTTAGACAGATATGAGAGATTTCTCAGTTTTGATGTAACAGTTCTTCAGAGATTTTTCTGTTTTTATCAGTGATGTTACATTGTACACGCCAACACCAGTGGGGTGAAATCACGACCAGGAAAATATAAAAAAGCACATAGAGTGAATCCAGCATTATGAAACTGTCATTAATGTTCAATAATAATTAGTGTTCAATAAAGTATAGTATAGTATTGATTTGGAAACTATTTCATCAATGGTATTGTCTGCAGTGGTATTCAGCTGTCTATGTCTATAATCTTTATTCCAGCAAGTCAAACTACAAATCAAACTGCAGGTAAATCAATTTAATTTTAGACAAATATGACACATTTCTCAGGATTGTTTTAAAATGTCTCCAGGTTACATATGCAAGCATGCGTCCCTGAGGGAAGGATTTGCTCGGTCAACAACGCTTTGGGAATGATTCCACATTGTCTATGCGCTGAATCATGTGTGTAATCAGTCCAGTGGAAAGCACGTCATCACCGGTGGGGTGAAATCACGACCAGGAAGATATAAAAAGCAGATAGAGTGAATCCAGTGCAAGCTTCTGAAAGGGAAGCAAGCGCTGCAGGAATGCCGTGGCCTGGAGACATAGGGAACCATGGTTACATACATAACCTGGAGATGTTCCCTTTCAGGAACTCGAGCTGCATCAACACTGCTTTGGGTATGAGCACCCAATTCCGACTGACAGACTGACCAGTCCCTGCCTAGTAAGACCACAGCTAGGTTGAAGGACAGAGGGGCCAGGAGTGGCACTAAGGTCAAGGTTATAAAACCTGACAAAGGTCAGCGTGGTGGACCAGCATGCAGCGTTGCAGATGTCTTGGACAGAAACTCCATAGGACAAAGCCTTAAAGGCTTCCACACTCCAGGCCAAATGAGTTCTGACCCTAAAGGAGCAGGGTAACCAGAGAACTTGTAGGAAGATAAAATAGCATCCAGAATCCATCTTCTGAGCGTCTGCTGGTGTGCAGGGAGGCTTCTCTTTGGAGAGCCATAGCAGACAAAAAGTTGCTCCCACTGTTTCCACAGACATCTTCTGTGGACTTATATGGCCTGTGCTCACACCACACACACTCAGTTAAGCTTTTCCTGGTCTGGGGTCTAGAAAGGAAGAGGAACAATGCCTGTAGCATAACAGGTCATGGGAGGACCGAGGATACCTTGGTAACATACCCTGTTCTAGGCTAAAGGGAATGCCAAGCATGGAGTAAACTCTAGAAAAGATGGGGGCGGGGGCCGATAGCGACTGAAGTTCTCCCACTCTCTTGAGTGAGAAAATGGCCAAGAGGAACACAGTCTTGACTGTGGGGAAACTCTAAGGCACATAGCCAAGCCAAGGCTCAAAAGGAGGATTTGATAGGGCCTTCAACACGATAGCCAAGTCCCAGGCATGCACTCTAGGTCTTGCTCACAGCTCTGGGTGGGGGTGACATACTGTGCCCCCTGCCTGAGAGAGAATATTCCTCCTGAGAGGAATCTCCGAAAGAGGGTGTTCGAGAAGGACTACCAGGTCCACTGTGGGACCACCAGAAGGAGATGGACTCCATCCCGGCAAACTCTCTCCAGAACTCCCAGGAGAAGCGTGATAGAGCGCAAGGCATGCCACACCTTTACCAAGGCATCCAACCCTACCCAACCAGAGAGGACAGTGCGATGTCAGGTACACCTGAGCTCTGTAAAAACCCTTCTCTTGAGAGGGCGTCTGCTCCCTCGTTTAAGTGGCCTGGGATATATGCTGCCCTGAAGGAGAGCAGCTTTCCCTGGGCCCATAGGAGTTTCAGATGTGCCAGCTTGTATAGAAGATGTAGGAACCAACAACCTGTTGTTCGTATGGACCGTAACCCTTGAGGTCTGGAGGGTAATACTTCAATGCTTATAGCATGGCCAACATCTCCAGGTAGTTGATATGCCATGTGTGCAAATGTGTGTTCCCCAGAGACCTTGTGCAGAGTGGCCATTCATGACTGCTCCCCAGCCTGTAAGGGACGGATCTGTTGTAAGCATTACGATATGACCAGAAACTCCCAGCATGGGTCCTGAGACAGGAACACGGGATCTTACCACACATCTAAGGCACGTAAGACCCGCCAGGTTACCTTGATCGTATAGAGTGGACTGCCCTTCCAAAAGAACCTTTGTGCTATGAGCCACCACTGGAGGGGTCTCATGTGCACGAGGCCAAGTGGAATCACATTGGAAGCTTCCACCCTCAGACAGTGTTAAAGCTGCTTTACATATAGGGACTGGCCTTCAGTCACTCTCTTGCCCTGAGGATGAAGAGAGGAACTGTGCCCGCATAACGCTTGCTCATCAGGGATAAATGCACACCATTCACCTTGACTGTTGATTTCTGTAAAGCTGCTTTGAGACAATATCTGTCGTGTAAAGCGCTATAGAAATAAACTTGACTTGACTTAATAAACTAGAATGTGAACTTTGTGAGTGTGCAGGGTGAAAGGGCAAGATGAAATGGAAGAACCCGGTACTGATAAGCTTCAGCCCCAAAAGCAAGCCTCAGAAAATTCCTATGTTCCATGACCAGAGCCTGCTTGGCCTCTATCAGGGTGGGGTACACCCTGTTGAACTGTTGGAAATAAGACTCGCAGAACCCATCAAAACATTTGCTCCAAGTGGAAGAAACCACCGAAAGGTGTGCTTTCGAAGCTTGCCAACAAGCGCTGGACCCGGTGGGTGAGGAAGTAGAAAGTGACAAGCCCATTTCCAGACTCTCTGCAGGTCTATCTGCGACCCTGTGGAATCTGCGCAGTCGGCTTCCTGTGCAGAGAACCGACTTAGCGTGCTCCACTCTCAAGCAAGCCATACACATCCTGAACACGCTGGTGACTTTACACTTTCCATTGGACTGATTACACGTGATTCAAAGTGCTGAAATGTTACCAAAACGTTGTTAACGCAGCTCAAGTTCCTGAAAGGGAACCTATTTTCTCAAGTGTTTCATTTAGCTATTAACATGCCCAAATGTATGTCCTTTATTGCAGCTGGACAACTTTTGAGCCAAACAACAGGTAAATATTTAAATTTAGAGCTATGTAATATATTATCATTGTATTGACATAGTAAACTATTTGTTTAAATATTTTTGTCAGTGGTGTGAAATTGTGGCAGTGGCATAAATTGTGTCATTAGTTTTCAGTATTGTGAAAAGTATTAAATCAAGTCAAACGATGTATCAAACAGGTATAGCAGCTTAAATTTGGAAAGAAATGATCGATTTCTCAGTATTGTTTAATAAATTTAGTATTTAGTTAGGTCAATGGTATAAAATGTTGTCAATGGCAATTTTCTATATGTATTTTTTTTTTGCAGTGGGGCGAATCTTGAACCAAACAGGTAAATACATTTAGATTTACACAGCTGAGACACATTTTCCAATTTTGATTTGTGAAATTTAAATTTTTCTTTGGTTAAATGTTCTTTATTTCAGTGGGACAACAATTTAACCAAACAACAGGTACATAAAAGTCAATTTACACAGATGAGTTTTGATTTACAAATTATTTATTCATATACATTTATATACATATATATATATATATATATATATATATATATATATATATATATATATATATATATATATATAAAATTGTCTCTGTGTATGTTATTTATTGCGATGAGACAACTGTCAAATGAAACGGTAAATACATTTCAGTTTGAAAAAAATTACTTTCCCAGTTTTAAATAACTATTTATTTCCTGATTTAAGAACTATTGTATTTTGTGGTCAATTGTATTAAACACTAAAAACTCAATTTAAAGTTAATATTTTTTATTTTAGATCAGCTAAACTATTGCACTTATTACATTTCACACTTTTTACTTGTGCATGGATTAAACTGAATCTGAGACACCAGTTTAATTAACAAACCAACCTTGTGCAGGATATCGGAATTAATATCTGTGTAAGCTCTGTAAGTGTTATTTTAAAAGCAGTCTGCAGTGTTTTCTATCATGGAATCGCTTGCCCAGTCACCTCACCTAATCGATTAGTTGTTGCAGCCCTGTTAAATAGACACAAATTTATACAATTTTCAGTAGTGTGAATTGTCCATATGCATGTTTTTTTTTGCAGTAAGACAACCCTCAAACCAAACAACAGGTAAATAAATGTATATTGTCGCAAAAGATATTTCCAAGTGTTTTGTGTTCTGTTATGTCCATTTTAATACCATTTGGCACAATTTATTATGTATGTTCTTGATTGAAGTGAAACAAACCATGAGGTATACCAGATAAAATTTACAAAGATACATCACATTCTTAGTACTGTAGACATTTTTTTTGTGGTCAGGGGTACTTAGTTAGGCCAATGGTATTACATTTTGTCAATCCCACTTGTCTATTTGTACAGTTGTGTTCAAAATTACTCAACCCCCAATGCTGTAAATGGTTTTAGGGAATTTAGTGTACAATTGTATTCAGAATGAAATCCTACAAGGACTTCTTAAAGAACCATATGCAACTAAAATGACATCAATTAGTTTTGTAATACAGTAGTAAATGTTTCTTTTGTGAATTCTTCATTGACATAATTATTCAACCCCTTAAAGACTACCACTCTGAAGAACAGAGGTTCAATGAAGTGTTTTCAATTCATATTGAAAACACCTGTGGATATCAGGGAGCAGCAATAAAGCCTAATAAGCACCAATTAGGCAGCTTTAAAATGACTGTGATACTCAGCTCCTTCTAGACATTTACTGGTGTGGTTACAAACATGGTGAGGTCAAGAGAATGGTCCAGGAAGACAAGAGAACAGGTGATTACTCTTCACAGGAAGGGCAATGGCTATAAGAAGATTGCAAAGATGTTAAACATACCAAGAGACACCATAGGAAGCATCATTCGCAAATTCAAGGCAAAGGGCACTGTTGAAACGCTACCTGGTCGTGGCAGAAAGAAGATGCTGACTTCGACTGCTGTGCGCTACCTGAAGCGTAGAGTGGAGAAAAGTCCCCGTGTGACTGCTGAGGAACTGAGAAAAGATTTGTCAGATGTGGGTACTGAAGTTTCTGCTCAGACAATACGGCGCACCCTGCGTAATGAAGGCCTCCATGCCAGAACTCCCAGGCGCACCCCCTTGCTGTCCCCAAAGAATAAGAAGAGTCGACTGCAGTATGCCAAAAGTCATGTGGACAAACCACAGAAGTTTTGGGATAGTGTTCTGTGGACTGATGAAACAAAATTAGAACTGTTTGGGCCCATGGATCAACGCTATGTTTGGAGGAGGAAGAACAAGGCCTATGAAGAAAAGAACACCTTGCCTACTGTGAAGCATGGCGGGGGGTCAATCATGCTTTGGGGCTGTTTTGCTTCTGCAGGTACTGGGAAGCTTCAGCGTGTGCAAGGTACCATGAATTCTCTTCAGTACCAGGAGATATTGGATGACAATGTGATGCAGTCCGTCACAAACCTGAGGCTTGGAAGACGTTGGACCTTTCAACAGGACAATGATCCCAAGCATACCTCCAAGTCCACTAGAGCATGGTTGCAGATTAAAGGCTGGAACATTTTGAAGTGGCCATCGCAGTCACCAGACTTAAATCCGATTGAGAACCTCTGGTGGGACTTAAAGAAAGCAGTTGCAGTGCAAGCCTAAGATTGTGACTGAACTGGAGGCTTTTGCCCATGATGAATGGGTGAAGATACCCGTAGATCGCTGCAAGACACTTGTGTCAAGCTATGCTTCACGTTTAAAAGCTGTTATAACTGTAAAAGGATGTTGTACTAAGTACTAAGATTGAATGTCACTTGGGGGTTGAATAAAACTGATAATGATGTGAGCTCAGAAAAGACATTTGTGGTTATTTTATTATAAATGTTATGTTATATTTGTCTGACCTACACGTGCCTCTTTGATTTAATTGTAAGCAGGATGACTGAATGATCATAATCAATGTCAAACCGACCAAAACAATCAATTTCAGTGGGGGTTGAATAATTTTGAACACAACTGTATGTTCATAATTGCAGCACGACAATTATCAAACCAAACAACAAGTAAATAAATTTATTTTTACACAGATGTGACATTTCTCTTAAGTTTGGGAATTATTTCCTCAATTGCTTTCTGCTCAATGTATTAAATTGTCTTTTTGCATGTTCTTTACTGCACGTGGACGACCCTCAAACCAAACAGGTACATTTATTTATATTTAGACAGATATGAGAGATTTCTCAGTTTTGATGTAACAGTTCTTCAGAGATTTTTCTGTTTTTATCAGTGATGTTAAATTGTACACGCCAACACCAGTGGGGTGAAATCACGACCAGGAAAATATAAAAAAGCACATAGAGTGAATCCAGCGCTAGCTTCTGAAAGGGAAGGAAGCGATGCAGGAATGCCATGGCCTAGAGACATTGGGATCCATGGTTACATACATAACCTGAAGACATTCCCTTTCAGGAACTCGAGCTCTATCAACAATGCTTTGGGAATGTGCGCCCAATACCGCCAGACTGACCAGTCCCTGCCTAGTAAAAGCGCAGCTAGGTTGAAGGACAGAGGGGCCAGGAGTGAAACTGAGGTCGAGGTTATAAAACCTGACAGAGGTCAGCCAAGTCTCAAAGCAGCTTTACAGAAATCAACAGTCAAGGTGAAAGGTATGCATTTATCTCTGATGACTGTGGCAAGGAAAAACTTCCTTAGATGTCATGAGGAAGAAACCTTGAGAGGAACCAGACTCAAAATGGGAACCCATCTTCATTTGGGTGATATCAAGAGTTTGATTATAGTCAACACAGGAGAGTGAGAACTAACATGAGCACTGGAGTGTAATATTATAAATAATGTTCTTTCTACTGCCTTATACAGTTATTATGGTTATAAAACTAGGAGCTAATGAGCAACTCATAAAATAGCTCAACATTAGCGATAATCACAGATCCAACACCAGCTTCTCCATGCCAGAGCCTTTAAACACTCAAAGAGGTCCAATGTCAAAACTCCACACATGAAATGGGATCCAAATTGGCACTGGTACGTCTCTGGGTGGTACGAGAAGTTTGCGAGTTCCGCATCTATTTCTTTGAAGGTCCATAATCTTCATGAGGTGGGACGTAACAGGAGTTGGCCAAACCTCAGGATGACTTGGGATGGGGTGAGAGAAAGAAAAGCAATGGAGAGAAATTAGCATAGCTGCTGTTCATGATATTTAAGTTGATAATGTGCATTTGATCAGATGTACAACCAGGCAAATCCAACTGGATCCATTTAGTGCAGATTGCACCATGCCATGAACAGGCATTATCTTGTGGTGTATGACCTCCTTGTGGAGGGAGCTCTAAATTGGAGAATAGTCTTTACCACCTTGGAGGAGAGACCGGAGGCTAGACACTGTGCACCCTCAGGGGCCACAGCCACAGCTTCCACAGCTCTGTGGACATACTGTTCACCCTGCCTGAAAGAGAATATCCCTCCTGAGAGGAATCTTCCAGAGAGGGTGTTCGAAAAAGGTTACCAGGTCCGCTGTGGGGCCAACAGAAGGAGATGGACTCTGTCCCGGTGAACTCTCTCCAGAACTCCCAGGAGAAGCGTGATGGAGGGAAAGGCATGCCACACCTTTACCAAAGCATCCATCCCTAGAGGGTCTGGCGGTGTCATGGTGAACCAGAGAGGACAGTGCGATGTTAGGTTCACCTGAGCTCTGTAAAATCTTTCACAATTTTGCTCCATTACCTCAGGGTGGAGTCGCCATTTCCCGAACCTTGACCCTTGTCTCGAGAGGGCGTCTGCTTTAAGTGGCCTGAGATATAGGCTGCCCTCAAGGAGACGAGCTTTCCCTGGGCCCATATGAGTTTCAGATGTGCCAGCTTCTATAGAAGGCAAAATTGCAAAATTGGGGGTTGTTGTAGGATCCACCGACCTGTTGTTCGTATGGACCAAAATATGATAACCCTTGAGGTCTGGAGGGTAATGCTTTAATGCTTTAAGTACGGCCAGCATCTCCAGGTAGTTAATATTCCATTTGTGCAAATGTGTGTTCCCCAGAGACCTTGTGCAGAGTGGCCATTCATGACTGCTCCCCAACCCGTGAGGGATGCATCTGTCGTAAGCATTATGCAATGACCAGAAACACCCAGCATGGGGCCTGAGACAGGAACCTTGGATCTCACCACACATCTAAGGCATGTAAGACTCGCCAGGTTACCTTGATCGTATTGAGTGGACTGATCCTCAAGGAGATCCCTCGAGCTGTGAGCCACCACTGGAGGGGTCTCATGTGCAGGAGGCCATGTGGAATCAGTCAGTTTTAAAGCTGCTTCACAGTTAGGGACTGGCCTACGCTCACTCTCTTGCCGTGAGGATGGATTCGACACGAGAGGGGAACTGTGCCCGCATAACAGTTGAATCCTGTACCAACCTTGATAGGGGATTCTCAGGAATGGAGAAAGCTCACTCTTTTTGGTGTTTAGCCTTAACCCTAGCTTTCTAATGTGGGCAACTACAACATCTCGATGCCAGACTGCCAGCTACTCCGATTGAGCCAATATCAACCAATAATCGATATAATCTAGAATGTGGACTTTGTGAGTGTGTGGGGTGAGAGGGCAAGATGAAATGGAAGGACCCGGTATTGATAAGCATTGGCCCCTATGCCAGGATTTCTTGTCTGAAGCCCTCTTATTGAAAATATTGGTCCTCAGATACATAATTTCTTGGGACTTTAGCCTCCTGAAACCTCAGTGTTATATAAGAGTATAAAGATACTATGTGATTCGAGGAGGCAAGCCAAAAAAGAGTTTGTTATGCAGGTTGCAGAATGCGCTCGTCACGCTTGCTGGACGAGCAAGCTTTCTGTTTTAAAGCCAGCCAGTCTATATCTAGCTTGGCTATGGCCCTGGTCACCAGACATGTTCGCAGAGCCAACAAGCGCTGGTCCTGGTGGGTGAGGAAGTAGAAAGGGACAAGCCCATTTCCAGACCTTCTGCAGGTCCATCTGCGGCTTCCTTGATAAATACCTTAGCGTGCTTCACTCTCAAGCAAGCCATACACTACCTGAACACGCCGGTGACTTTCCGTTGGATCGATTACACATGTGATTCAAAGGGCTGAAACGTTACCAAAGCGTTGTTGACACAGCTCAAGTTCCTGAAAGGGAACCTATTTTCCCAAGCGTTTCGTATTGCTTAACATGTCCAAATGTATGTCCTTTATTGCAGCTGGACAACTTTTGAGCCAAACAACAGGTAAATATTTACATTTAGACATATGTAATATATTAACAGTATTGTCATAATTTACTATTAGTTTAAATATTTTGGTCAGTGGTGTGAAATTGTGGCAGTAGTATTAAATTGTCAGTTTTGTTTAATAAATGTATCATTTAGTTAGGTCAATGGTATAAAATTTTGTCAATAGCAATTTTCTATATATATTCTTTATATATATATATATATATATATATATATATATATATATATATATATATATATATATATATATACACACACACACACACACACACACACACACACACATTGGGGCAAAAAAAGTATTTATTCAGCCACTAATTGTGCAAGTTCTTCCACTTTAAAAGATAAGAGAGTCCTGTAATTTTCATCATCCGTAAACTTTAACTATGGGAGACAAAATGAGAAAAAAATCTCAAAAATCACATTGTCTGATTTTTAAAGAACTTACTTGCAAATAAGTATTTGGTCAATAACAAAAGTTCATCTCAATACTTTGTTATATACCCTTTGTTGGCAATGACAGAGATCAAATGTTTTTTGATAAGGTTTTTACACAATGTTGCTGGTAGTTTGGCCCTTTCCTCCATGCAGATCCTCTCTAGAGCAGTAATGTTTTGTGGCTGTTGCTGGGCAACATGGATTTTCAACTCCCTCCAAAGATTTTCTACGGGGTTGAGATCTGGAGACTGGCTAGGCCACTCCAGGACCTTGAAATGCTTCTTACGAAGCCCCTCCTTCGTTGCCCGGGCGGTGTGTTTGGGATCATTGTCATGCTGAACGACCCAGCCACATTTTCTCTTCAATGCCCTTGCTGATGGAAGTAGGTTTCCACTCAAAATCTCACGGTACATGGCCCATGATGTTTCTACCCCCATGCTTCACAGTAGGTATAGTGTTTTTTGGATGCAACTCAGCATTCTTTTTCCTCCAAACACGACAAGTTGACTATTTTGGTTTCATCTGACCATATGACATTCTCCTAATCCTCTTCTGGATCATCCAAATGCTCTCTAGCAAACTTCAGACGGGCCCAGACATGTACTGGCTTAAGCAGGGGGACACATCTGGCAGTGCAGGATTTGATTTCCTGGTGGCGTAGTGTGTTACTGATGGTATCCTTTGTTACTTTGGTCCCAGCTCTCTGCAGGTCAATCACTAGGTCCCTCCGTGTGTTTCTGGGATTTTTGCTCACCGTTTTTGTGATCATTTTGACCCCACGGGGTGAGATCTTGCGTGGAGCCCCAAATCGAGGGAGACTATCAGCGGTCTTGTATGTCTTCCATTTTCTAATAATTGCTCCCACAGTTGATTTCTTCACACCAAGCTGCTTACCTACCGCAGATTCAGTCTTCCCAGCCTGGTGCAGGTCTACAATTTAGTTTCTGGTGTTTTTACAGCTCTTTGGTCTTGGCCATAGTGGAGCATGGAGTCTGAATGTTTGAGGTTGTGGACAGGGGTCTTAAAGAAGAAGTTACAGGTCTGTAAGAGGCAAAAATCTTGCTTTTTTATAGGTGACCAAATACTTATTTTCCACCATAATTTGCAAATAAATTCTTTAAATCAGACAATGTGATTTTCGGGATATTTTGTCTCTTATAGTTGAACTGTACCTATGATGAAAATTACAGGCCTCTCTCATCTTTTTAAGTGGGAGAACTTGCACAATTGGTGGCTGACTAAATACTTTTTTGAACCACTGTATGTTTTTATATATATATATATATATATATATATATATATATATATATATATATATATATATATATATATATATATATACTGTATAAGGTGGGGAAAAAAAAATACATAAAGAAAAAACTAAACTAAAAGACTGAGACATAGCTGGATTTCTCAGATGCTGACAGTATTCAGTTTTGCCAGTGGTATTAAATTGTCTGTATGTATGATCTTTATTTCAGCAGGACGACCTTTGAGCCAAACAACTGGTAAATATATTTAAATCTAGACAGATATGAGACATTTCTCAGTATTGATTCAGGAACTATTTTCATGAAGTGTTTTTTTTTTTTTCCCCTCAATAATACAGTATTTTTTCCATGGAATAAAATTTGTAAGTGGAGTTAAACTGTGTCAGTAGTATAGATTGTGAATATATTTAGACATATGTCATACCTCTTAGGATCATTAAAAAATATATATATTTATTTTTTACAAGCATTTTCAGTGGCCAGTGGTGTTAAATTGTGTTAATAGTATACAGCTGTTTAAACAGTATCCAGACTTTAGAATCTAAGGATAAAGAATTGTCCATATGTAGGTACTTTAATGCAGCAGGACAATCATTAAACCAAACAACAGGTATATACGTTTACCTTTACACAGATATGACACATTTCACAGTATTGATTTATGATTATTTCTTTGTGTTTTTTGGTCAGTCATATTCAATTGTGTCTGAGGTATTCAGCATTGTCAGTGCTATAAAATTGTGTCCAGGGTATTAAATTGTGTGAATAGTGTGAAATGTTTGTTCTATGTTTGTTCTTTTTTGCAGTAGGACAACAGTCCAACCAAACAACAGGTAAATACATTTCACTTTTTAAAAGCTGAAAGACATTTCTCAGTATTGATTTAGGAGCTATTACATTAAGTGCTTTGTCATTAATAGTAAAAAAAATTGTGTCAATAGTATAAAATTGTCTCTGTGTATGTTATTTATTGTGATGAGACAACTGTCGAATGGAACGGATAAATACATTTCAGTTTGGAAAAAAAGATTTAATGAACTATTTATTTACTGATATGTTATTTACTGACAAAATACTATTGTATTTTGTGGTTAATTGTATTAAACACTAAAAATTCAATTTAAAGTTAATATTTTTCTTTCACATCAGCTAAACTATTGCACTTATTACATTTCACACTTTTTACTTGTTCATTACACAACCCTCCCCATTTATCCTTATTGCAGTGAGACAATCTTTGAACCAACAACATGTATACTATTTTAAATTTACTCAGTATTGATAAAAAAAAATTGTCATCAATTGCTTTATGGTCAGTTTTATTTATTTGTGTCAATGATGTTAAATTGCATCAATAGTAATTGTCCATATGTAATTTTTTTTGTTTAATTTTAGACAGATGTCACCTTTCTTATAATTGTGTTTCTATACATTTCAATAGTGAGAAATTTTGTTAGTGCTACTTAGTACTGTCAATATTATTCAAATAGGAGTTACATGACAGTACTGAGTTTTAGGAAATATTTCATTATATCTCAAATTTAATAATATTCAAAAAAATCAATTGTTTTATTGTTAGTTATATTTAATTGTGTCTGTAGTATTCAGTATTGTTAATAGAATACAACTGTGTCGTGTTAGCATTGGTAAAATGTTTTGCTGCAAATAAATGTTATGTCGATCTTCAATTAATCAGATGATTGTTTTATTTTATTTTTTCGTATAATCAATTAATCATACATATGTGTATGTGTGTGTATGTATATATATATATATATATATATATATATATATATATATATATATATATATATATATAGCTGTTTTGCTTATTATAAATATATAGAAGAAATTTATGTATAAAAGTGTACTTTATAAAAGAAAAGGCCAGATATTGTGTTTAACTATCTTTAATTTTGACAATTATGAAGGTTATAGTGGCTGCTTGCCGAGAAGTACATGGGGGATTGTTCCTTTAAACAAAATTACTCATGCTGGGTTGTTTCTGTAAAAAAAAACAAAAAAACATTTGAGTATGCAAGGTATAAATTTTGTACATCAACATTTGTTTTGTTTTTAATAATAACGTCTCTAGGTTATGAAGGTAACCCTAGTTCTCCGAGGGAATGAGACGCTGCGTTAAAACGCTTTGGGAACGCCCCTGTGTTGTCCACGCTCTGAACCAGGTGTGAAATCTAGCCAATAGGCAAGATGTGACATCATAGACAGGCGAACTAAGGTAACGTTCGTAACCTAGAGACGTTCCTCTTTGGGAACTCGAGCTGCTTCGAAACACTTTGGGAACGAGTGTCCAATCACGCCACACTGACCAGAAACTGCCCAGTGTGTGAGGGCCTCGGCACCTGCACGCAGGACAGAGGAGCCCGGAGTGGCTCCAGGTCGAGTCTACAACCCAACAAGGTCAGCTTGGGGAGACCAACCCATAGCGTCGCAATGTCCCGGGGGAGCGAGCCCTGACCCCGAGCGGGGACCAGGACTAGTAGCTGAAAGGATGGCATCCACTACCCACCTGCTTAACGTCTGCCCATAGGCCAGGAAACCTTTCCTTTTAGGGCCACGGCAGACAAACAGCTGCACTGACCGCCTCCATGGACTCTACCTGTGGAGACAAGCGTCCACCAGACATAGTTGGGTCTGTAATCCCTGGTCGGGGGCTATAAACGGAGGAGGGCAGAATGCCTGTAACACAACATGTCGTGGGAGCCATAGGCACCTTAGGTACGCACCCAGGTTTCGTGTATAGAAACACTCTGGCTATGCCAGGGGCAACTCCAGGCAGGACGGGGCAACTGGCAAGTCCCAGACAGGCACTCTGGGTCGCGTCCTGGGCCTCAGCCTCTGGGCAACGCGGAGGAAACGTGTCACCAGAGGGTGCCTACCCAGCGACTGATAAACGAGACCATTACAGTATTGTTCGTGAGGACCAACATACGGTGGTCCCTCAGGCCTGGGAGGAAGTGTTTCAACCTCAAAACACTGCCAACATCTCCAGGCAATTTAAATGCCATGAGGGACGTGAGCCGCTCCACAGACCCTGGGCGAAGTGGCCACTCATGACCACTCTCCACCCCTTAAGGGAAGTGTCCGTCGTTAGCGTTACGCGACGACAAGGAGGCCCTAAAATTGGGCCTCGGGACAGAAATGTTGGGTTCTTCCATGCATCCAAGGCTCGAAGGGCACACCGCGAGACCTTGATGGTACTATACACACTCCAGCTGGGGGAGAACCCGTCTGCCCTGGAGCCACCACTGGAGGGGCTTCATGTAGAGGAGGCCGAGTGGAATAGCACTGGAAGCTGCCGATATGAGACCCAGCAGCCTCTGGAACTGCCTCACAGTTAGTGGCTGGCCTGCTCCTACCCCCCAGACTGCGGTGAGGATGACTTCAAACCGGGCGGAAGACAACCGTGCCCGCAACCTGGCTGATGCCCACACCACAAGAGAAAAGTGGTTCTCCGCGTTGGAGAAAGTACACTATAAACAGCATTTTAGTCTGAACCCCGGTACCTTCACGACATCTCAATGCCGAACTCCCTGGTGCTCTAAACGAGCCAATATCAGGACCCTCCCATGTGTTGTGAAGGACGGTTGCATGGGAGCATGCGACCTCCAGATCTAACGTATGACAAATCAGTCCTTGGACTTGATCTGAGACATGACCTTTCTGAGTGAGTATCCTGAACCTGATCCTCATAAGTGAGTGGTTTAAGGAGTGGAGATCCAGAATGGGATGCAACCTGCCGTCCTAGCCTGAATTTCTGACAGAGGAGGAAGGAACCACATTGATGGCCAGATTCCTCAGGATAGTACGCACCTCCTGTCCCAAAACCAGGTCCTGCATAGGTCCCACCAGGGTGGGACACATCCCATTGAACCGGGGAGGAGAAGACGTAAACTAAATCGTGCAACTCCACAGTACGCAGGACCCCCGAGAGACTCCTTTCAGCCCTCCAGACTGAGGGAAAGTTCCACAGGGGAACCAACCACTCGGGGCTGGCCCCTGTCCCACTCAGAGTGGCTGGAGCAGTGCTTTGCAGCCGACTACACCTCCTGAGAGGCGGCAGATCCCCCATCCGCAGCAATCTCTGGGGCGGAATACGGGGAGCAAACCGCTGGAGGGAAGCCACGCCCTGAACACGTCCCATAGCAGGGCTGGCAGACAGCCCTCCTGAACCCGAACAGCAGGAGCAGCGTACTGTGGCCATTGAAGCCCCCCTGAGCCCCCTACTGTGTAGCCCTACCTACCAGAGCCAAGCAGCTCTTCATAGGCAAACCAAAAGCCTTTATAAACACAGCACTTGGGGAGAGATAGCTAGCTAGCATCTCTACCACACGCGGCAGCATCTAATAGCTGCAATACTTAGTCCCAATAACATTCGCGCACAGCGGGAAACATTGAAAAAACACGCACCTCACATGGGCCCGACACCTCAGTGCGCAGATCAGGGAAGGCGCTGCGGCTGTGACACAGGGTGCAGGAAATGCTGCTGCTACACGACTGGCCAAGTTAGATCCAGCTCAAACCTGGCCCTCTTTGTACAGCACAGGCTGTGAGGAATCCACAGGCTCGCTAGCATCTATCTTCTGATCCTCCTCGGAGAGAGAGACATGTAACACCACGCCGCCCACTCGGGGAGAAGAAGCAGCCACCTCGGAGGAAGAAATACGGAGCAACGCGTTTTACACACACTGGGAAAAGAAACCACCAAATGAGTGCTCTCCCCGCGGAACGGGAGCTCGTCTAACAGCCGGGAGTGCATAGCCACACAGCTAAAATGCTAACAGCCGATACCTTCGAAAGCCGAAGCCGCGAGGGAGAGAGCTCTCCTTGGAGATTGAGCTCCGAAATTTCTCTCACCTTGGAGAAAGAAATACGGAGCACCACGTTACACACACCAGAGAAGGAACTGCCAAACGAGCGCTCTCCCAGGGGAAGGGGAGCTCGGCTCGCAGCCAGGAGCGCATATCTGACTAAGCACGCTCCTAAGCTAAGCAAACAACACATCAGCTGCATGTTACCCCCCCAACAAAATAAAGCGGGGCAAGCAGGAAACACGCAGACGGAATTCTGCCTGCATTTAAGCTTTTGACTGCACAGGTAACACACACAAAGCGCTTACCTGAATGAGCGAAGCTAATGTCGCTACCACCGCACAGCCATCTTGGAGCTTCATTGTTTACGCAACGTTGTCTGTCTATGATGTCACATCTTGCCTACTGGCTAGATTTCACACGTGGTTTATAGCTTGGACAACGCAGGGGCATTTCCAAAGCGTTTCGATGCAGCTCGAGTTCCCGGAGGGGAATTTCAAATGACAAATTGCCAACCATGCTTTAAAAATTACATATATTTTGTTAAATTGTAAAGATAATCTAGAATATAATTTATTTATTTGCATAAACAAATGCATAATCATTTGCTGAAAACCACAACATTGACTAAAAATGTGATAATTTACTGCTGCTTTTATTTGCTGCTTTTAGATTTAGTGTTTGTTTACATTGTTTTAATTGAATCCATCGCTATGTCGCAAACGAGGTGATCGCCCAACCTGATGCTTGGGAGTCGCACTAGATATCTTCTGTTGTGACTTGCAAGCACCAGGTTTCATAAAGCACATCATTCAATTACACCATTTTCACATGAAAATATACAGTTACTGTTCACCGTGCTGATGTTTTGCCTTCTTTTGCCTCTGTCTTTTATTTTGCTGCTGTCTGTTGACCCTGTACTCTCCGGCATTTTTTAAAGTGCCTGTTATTTTACCGTCATGCTAATCCCAAACTGGAGTAGCCTAACTAATCAATAACGGTATTTGTTGACAACAAATTTCATTATCGATTTTATCGATTCGTTGTTGCAGCCCAATTAAGTTGTGATATGGACACAAATTTATACAATTTTCAGTAGTGTGAATTGTCCATATGCATGTTCTATTTTGCAGTGAGACAACCCTCAAACCAAACAACAGGTAAATAAATGTATATTTTCGGGAAAAGATATTTCCAAGTGTTTTGTGGTCTGTTATGTCCATCTTAATACCATTTGGCACAATTTAATATGTATGTTCTTTATTGAAGTGAAACAAACCTTGAAGTATACTAGATAAAATTTACAAAGATACATCACATTTGTTAGTACTGTTAAAGGATTTTTGGTCAGGGGTACTTAGTTAGGCCAATGGTATTCAATTTTGTCAATCCCACTTGTCCTTGAACTTGTATGTTCTTCATCGCAGCCCGACAACCATCAAACCAAACAACAGGTAAATAAATTTGTTTTTACACAGATGTGACATTTCTCTTAAGTTTGGGAATTATTTCCTCAATTGCTTTCTGCTCAATGTATTCAATTGTCTTTTTGCATGTTCTTTTCTGCAGCTGGACGACCCTCAAACCAAACAGGTACATTTATTTATATTTAGACAGATATGAGAGATTTCTCAGTTTTGATGTAACAGTTCTTCAGAGATTTTTCTGTTTTATCAGTGATGTTAAATTGTGCTGATAATATGAAATTGTCATTATTGTTCAATAATAATTAGTGTTCAATAAAGTATAGTATAGTATCGATTTGGAAACTATTTCATCAATGGTATTGTCTGCAGTGGTATTCAGTAGTCTATGTCTATAATTTTTATTCCAGCAAGTCAACCTACAAATCAAACTCAAATCAATTTAATTTTAGACAAATATGACACATTTCTCAGGATTGTTTTAAAATGTCTCCAGGTTACATATGCAACCATGCGTCCCTGAGGGAAGGAGGTGCTCGGTCAACAACGCTTTGGGAATGCTTCCACATTGTCTATGCGCTGAATCATGTGTGTAATCAGTCCAGGGGAAAGCACGTCATCACCGGTGGGGTGAAATCACGACCAGGAAGATAAAAAGCGGTGGGAAGGAAGCGCTGCAGGAATGCTGTGGCCTGGAGACATAGAGAACCATGGTTACATACATAACCTGAAGACATTCCCTTTCAGGAACTCGAGCTGTATCAACAACACTTTGGGAATGAGTGCCCAATACCGCCAGACTGAGCAGTCCCTAGCTAGTGAGAGCACAGCTAGGTTAAAGGACAGAGGGGCCAGGAGTGGCACTGATGTCAAGGTTAAAAAAAACAGACAAAGGTCAGCGTGGTGGACCAGAATGCAGCATTGCAGATGTCTTGGAGAGAAACTTCAGAGGACAAAGCCTTAAAGACTGCCACACTCCAGGCCGAGTGAGCTTTGACCCCGAAGGAGCAGGGTAACCAGAGGACTTGTAGGAAGATAAAATAGCATCCAGAATCCATTTGATGAGCATCTTCTGGTTTGCAGGAAGGCCTCTCCTCGGAGGACCATAGCAGACAAACAGTTGTTCCCGCTGTCTCTGCAGACTTCTTCTGTGGAGGTATATGACCTCTGCTCACACCACACACACACAGTCAGTTCAGCTTTTTCTGGTCTGGAGCCTAGAAAGGAAGAGGAACAATGCCTGGAGCATAACAGGTCATTGGAGGACAGAGGGTACCTTGGTAACCTGTTCTAGGGTAAAGGAACGCCATGCCTGGATTAAACTCCAGGAAAGAGGGGGCACTGAGAGGGCCTGAAGCTATTCCACTCTCTTGAAAGAGAAAATGGCCATGAGAAACACAGTCTGGCCATGAGGAACACTGTGGGGAAACTAGCCAAGACAAGTCCCAGGCATGCACTTTAGGTCATACCAGACCTCAACCTCTGTGTACCATGGAGAAAACCTGTCAACAGCGGGTTCTACCCAGACACTGCCCCGCAAGCGGAAGCATGATATGCCGCAATGGAGGACACGTAGACTTTTAGGGTGAAATGAGCCAACCCTTTGGCAAACTGTTCCTGAATGTATTCCAGCACTGAACCAACCGGGCAGATCCAACTGGATCCAATTGGTGCAGATTGCACCATGCCATGAGCAGGCTCCATCATGTGGTGTATGACCTACTTGTGGGGGGAGCTCTGGATTGGAGAATAGTCTCTACCACCATGGGGAAGAGACCGGAGGCTAGGCTTTGCCCCAGGGGCCACAGCCACAACTTCCACAGCTTTTGCTGGGAGTGATGTACTGTGCCCACTGCCTGAGGCAGAATATACCTCCAGAGAGGAATCTTCCAGGGAGGGTGTTTGAGAAGGGCTACCATGTTCGCTGTGGGGCCACCAGACAGTGATAGACTCAATCCCGGTGAACTCCTTCCAGAACTCCCAGGAGAATGTGATAGAGGGAAAGGCATGCCACACTTTTACCAAGGCATCCCACCCCAGAGGGGCTAGTGGTGTCATGGAAAACCAGAGAGGACAGTGCGATGTCAGGTCCACCTGAGCTCTGTAAATCTCTCACAAATTTGCTCCATTATCTCAGGGTAGAGTCGCCATTTCCCGGGACCTTGACCCATGTCTCGAGAGGGGGTCTGTTTTCTCGTTTAAGTGGCCGCATCTGCTATAAGATTTAGGCAATGACCAGAAACTCCCAGCATGGGGCCTGAGACAGGAACCCGGGATCTCACCACACATCTAAGTCACGCAAGACTCGACAGGTCACCTTGGTCGTATGGAGTGGACTGCCCTTCCAAGAGAACCCTCAGGCCATGAGCCACCACTGGAGGGGTCTTATGTGCAAGAGGCCAGATGGAATCACATTGGAAGCTTCTGCCCTCAGACAGTCTTCAAGCTGCTTCACTGTTAGGGACTGGCCTTCGCTAACCCTCTTGCCGTGAGGATGGATTCGACATTAGAGGGGAACTGTGCCTGCATAACAGTTGAATCCTGCACTACCCCTAATAGGTGATTCTCAGTAATGGAAAAAGCACACTCTTTTTGGTGTCCAGCCTCAATCCTAGCTTCCTTATATGGGCAAGAACGACATCTCGATGCTGGACTGCCAGCTACTCCGATTGAGACAGTATCAACCAATCGTCAAAATAAGCTGGAATGTGGACTTTGTGAGTGTGTGGGGTGAGAGGGCAAGATGACGTGGAAGAACCCGGTATTGATAAGCTTCAGCCCCAAAAGCAAGCCTCAGGAAATTCCTATGTTACATGACCAAAACCTGCTTGGGCCCCATCAGGGTGGGGTACACCCTGGTGAACCAGCTCGGATGAGACTTAGAGGACCCATCAAGACACATCTGGCAGATCGCTATATAGTCTATTAAAGGAATCAGTCTCTCAAAACTGACCTCTGGTGTGCCTAGAGCTGGAACTACGCCCTGGTGCAGCTCTATGGGCCTCCTGAAAGGAGCCAAACCCTCCAAGTCCACCGGTAGGAAATGGGGAGGGCTTTTTCTGGAGCTGACCATGTGCTGAAGCACCGAGTGTGGCAGGGCTAACAGACCAGTTTGCTAAAAGGATGGATGCATAAACGTATGCATCCTTCGGATTTTTTGTGACAAATGAATCCTCGGACCTGATTTGGAACATGACCTTATTTGGAACATGACTTGATTCAGGGTCAGCCTCTTGAACCTGAGTTTTAAAGTGAGTGGTTCAGCTAAGGTAGATGAGTATAGGACACAACCCTCCATTCCTTTTGCGAACTATGAAATACCGGTTGTCTGACAGAGGGACCACCTTGGTGGCCTTCTTCCTCAGGAGAGTATCTACTTCTTGTTCCATAATCAGTGCCTGCTCTGGGGGTGAACAAGACCCGAACTGAAATGAATAGCCTCTGTCTACAGTGCGCAGGTCCCTCAAAGAGATGTCGAACAGAACCTCCAGGCTGCTAGATCACACTGCCATTAACATTTTCTGTGTACATTTTCTGTGTATATATATGTATATATGTATATGTATGTATATATACATAAATATTTATATATCTTTATCTTTATTTATCTGCCTTCTTTTTCTTATTATATTTTTATTTAAATTTTGTTATTATATTTATATTTTTATTCTCCTTTTTACCCTATTTTATTCCCTCATGCCGGACCGTCGTTAAAAGCATTTCACTGCATGTCGTACCCTGTATGTATGTGTATGTGACAAATAAAATTTGATTTGATTTGATTTTTGATTTGATCTCTTAAGTTAATCAGTCTCTTAAGTCTGACCTCTGGTATACGAAGAGCTGAAGCTTATGCCCTGGTACAGCTCTAGGGGCCTCCTGCGTTGCGAACCCTTCAAGTCCACTACAGTACCGAGTGAGGAGAGCGTTCGCTGGAGCTGTATTTTCTCAAGTGTTTCGTATTGCTAATAACATGTTCAAATGTATGTTCTTTATTGCAGCTGGACAACGTTTGAGCCAAACAACAGGTAAATATTTTAATTTAGACATATGTAATATATTAACAGTATTGTCATAGTTAACTATTTGTTTAAATATTTTGATCAGTTGTGTAAAATTGTGCCAGTGGTATTAAATTATGTCATTAGTTTTCAGTATTGTGAAAACTATAGAATTTTTCATATATTTTTTTTAAATAAAGTCAAAACATGTATCAAACAGATATAGCAGCTAATATTTGAAAAAAATATGATAGATTTCTCAGTATTGTTTATTAAATTTTGTATTTAGTTCAGTGGTCAATGGTATAAAATTTTGTCAATGGCAATTTTCCATATGTATGTTCTTTATTTGCAGTGGGGCAAATCTTGAACCAAACAGGTAAATAAATGTAGATTTAGACTGTTACACATTTTCCAATTTTAATTTGGGGATTTTTTATTTATTTTTTGGTTAATAGTATTGAATTGTACATATGTATGTTCTTTATTTCAGTGGGAAAACAATTTAACCTAACAACAGGTACATAAATGTAAATTTACACAGATGAGTTTGATTTACAAATTATTAATTCATTGCCTTTTTTTGGGGTATATGAGAGAGAGCAATGGTTGGATGATGTGGAGTTAGTGAAGCAGGAAGTGGATAGGATTGATGGAGAAGTATAGAGAAGGACAGAAGGAGTTGCATTGTGTGTTTGTGGATTTAGAGAAAGCATACGACAGGGTGGAGAAAGGAGTTGTGGTATTGTATGAGGAAGTCTGGTGTGTCAGAGAAGTATGTAAGGGTGGTGCAGGACATGTATGAGGACAGTGTGACAGCAGTGAAGTGTGCAGTAGAAAGACAGACTAGTTCAAGGTGAAGGTTGGACTGCATCAAGGATCGGCTCTGAGCCCTTTCTTGTTTGCAATGGTGATGGACAGGTTGACGGACGAGGTCAGACAGGAGTCTCCCTGGACTATGATGTTGCAGATGATATTGTGATTTGTGGTGAGAGTAGGGAGCAGGTGGAGAAGATCCTGGAGAGGTAGAGGTATGTGCTGGAGAGAAGGGGAATGAAATTCAGAAAGAGTAAGACAGAGTACATGTGTGAATGAGAGGGAGGGCAGTGGAGGGGTGCAGTTGCAGGGAGAAGAGGTGGAGAAGGTGGTGGATTTCAGGTACCTGGGGTCAACAGTGGAGAGTAATGGAGAGTGTGTTAGAGAAGTAAAGAAAAGAGTGCAGGCAGGGTGGAGTGGGTGGAGAAGAGTGATAGCAGGAGGACTGTGGTGAGACCTGAGATACTGTATGGTTTAGAGACAGTGGCATTGAGTAAAAGACAGGAAGTTGAGCTGGAGGTAGCAGAGCTGAAGATGTTGCGGGGCTTCGTTGGGAGTGACGAGGATGGACAGGATTAAAAATGAGTTCATTAGAGGGACAGCGCATGTAGGATGTTTCGGAGACAAGGTGAGAGAGGTGAGATTGAGATGGTTTGGACATGTGCATAGGAGTGACATGGGGTATATCAGTAGAAGAATGCTATAGGATTGCTTAAGGAACTATTTTCATAAAGTGTTTTTTTTTTTGTCAATGATACAGTATTGTTTCCATGGAAGAAAATTGTGTAAGTGATGTTAAACTGTGTCAGTAGTATGGATTGTGAATATATTTAGACATATGACATTTTTGAGGATTAAAAAATATATATGTGTGTGTGTGTGTGTGTGTGTGTGTGTGTGTGTTTGTGTGTGTTTATATTTTTAATAATGATTTTTAATTAAGCTGTTTTGCTTATTATAACTATATAGAAGAAATTTATGTTTAAAAGTGTACTTAAAATAGAATTAAAAGGCCATATATTACGATTAATTTATCTTTAATTTTGACATTTTTAAGGTCATAGTGGCTGCTTGCTCAGGAGTCCATGGGGGATTTTTCCTTTAAACAAAATTACTCATGCTGGGTTGTTTCTAAAAAAAAAACTCTGAAAACAAGCATTTGAATTACACAGTAAATCATGTTTAATATAGAAGTTACTGTTGTAGAAAAATGCTATATAAAAATGTTATATAAAAAGAATGGAACAGAGAAACGCAGCATTTATTTAAAAAAAAAAAGGGAAAAAAAAACGTTGGTGTACAAATGCATAATAATTCGCTGAAAACCACAACAGTGATTAAAAATGTGATCGTTAACTGCTGCTGTTTTTTGCTGCTTTTAGATTTAGTGTTTGCTCGCATTGTTTTAATTGAATCCATCCATCATGTCGCAAACAAGGTGATCGCCCAACCTGATGCTCGGGAGTCACACTAGATATCTTCTGTCGTGACTTGCAAGCACCAGGTTTCATGAAAGCACATCATTAAATTACACCATTTTCACATGAAAATAAACAGTTATTGCTTACCATGCTGATGTTTCGCCTTCATCTGTGACACCAGTGTCTTTTCTTTTCCTGCTGCCTGTTGACCCTGCTCTCTCCGGCATTTTTTAAAGTGCCTGTTATCTTCCCGTCATGCTAATCCCAAACTGGAGTAGCCTAACTAATCCATAACAGTATTTGTTGACAACAAATTTCATTATCGATTTTATCGATTAGTTGTTGCAGCCCTGTTAAGGCGTGAAATAGACACAAATTTATACAATTTTCAGTAGTGTGAATTGTCCATATGCATGTTCTTTTTTGCAGTGAGACAACCCTCAAACCAAACAACAGGTAAATAAATGTATATTGTCACAAATGATATTTCCAAGTGTTTTGTGGTCTGTTATGTCCATTTTAATACCATTTGGCACAATTTAATATGTATGTTCTTGATTGAAGTGAAACAAACCTTGAAGTATACTAGATAAAATTTACAAAGATACATCACATTCTTAGTACTGTAGACATTTTTTTTTTTAAATCCTCCAAGTTTTATGTTCAGGGGTACTTAGTTAGGCCAATGGTATTCAATTTTGTCAATCCCACTTGTCTATTTGTATGTTCATAATCGCAGCCCGACAACCATCAAACCAAACAACAGGTAAATACATTTGGTTTTTACACAGATGTGACATTTCTCTTAAGTTTGGGAATTATTTCCTCAATTGCTTTCTGCTCAATGTATTCAATTGTCTTTTTGCATGTTCTTTACTGCAGCTGGACGACCCTCAAACCAAACAGGTACATTATTTATATTTAGACAGATATGAGAGATTTCTCAGTTTTGATGTAACAGTTCTTCAGAGATTTTTCTGTTTTATCAGTGATGTTAAATTGTGCTGATAATATGAAATTGTCATTATTGTTCAATAATAATTAGTGTTCAATAATAATAGTATAGTATCGATTTGAAAACTATTTCATCAATGGTATTGTCTGTAATGGTATTCAGTAGTCTATGTCTATAATCTTTATTCCAGCAAGTCAACCTACAAATCAAACTGCTGGTAAATCAATTACATTTTAGACAAATATGATACATTTCTAAGGATTATTTTAAAATGTCTCCAGGTTACATATGCAACCATGCGTCCCTGAGGGAAGGAGGTGCTCGGTCAACAACGCTTTGGGAATGCTTCCACCTTGCCTATGCTCTGAATCAAGTGTGTAATCAGTCCAGTGGAAAGCACGTCATCACCGGTGGGGTAAAATCATGACCAGGAAGATATAAAAAGCACATAGAGTGAATCCAGCGCAAGCTTCTGAAAGGGAAGGAAGCGCTGCAGGAATGCCGTAGCCAGGAGTCTCTTTCAGGAAATCGAGCTGCATCAACAGCGCTTTGGAAATGAGAGTCCAAAACCGCCAGACTGCCTAGTAAGAGCACAGCTAGTTTAAAGGACAGAGGGGCCAGGAGTGGCACTGTGTTCAAGGTTATAAAACATGAAAAAGGTCAGCGTGGTGGACCAGCCTGAGCGCTGCAGATGTCTTAGAGAGAAACTGCAGAGGACAAAGCCTTAGAGCAGGGGTATTTAATTAAAATTCAAAGAGGTCCAGTTACTAAAATTTTCTCCCAGCAAAGGTCTTATATTGTCACTTAAAATAGTGTACCCTCATGTTAATAAAATCAATAACGCACATACATTTCTATATAATTTATTGTTAAATTTCAAATGTTTTCAAAGTATTATGCTTTTAACATACCGAAAAGTCTGAACTTGTACGGCACTTGAATGGAAAACAATACTGTAGTTGTCTTTACTACATGTCAAGTAACAGACACTGAAATTATTCTGAATAAAATAAATAAAATGTGCAAACACAGCTTTGAGCAGCCTGAGCTTAGGGCCTATTTCAAGTAATGTAAAACATTCAGATCTTTTGAATAAAATAAAAGTGCTTTTAATCTTCAAGAAAAAAAATAAACAAAAGACATTTGAGCTGCCATCTTTTTAACACATGAACTACATTTTAAATAAAATAACACAGGAAACTTAGGTGAATGCCTACATTTCAAGTCAAATATAACAGGGCAGAATTTACTAAATAAAAGAAAAGTGCAGAACTTTGAGCAGCTCCCTTTTTCATCTCTCCTTTCCACCTCTCCTTACTTCCTTTCAATCTTTCTTTCCTAGTTAGAGAAATGGGCATGTAACTGTCCTGCCAGCAGTTTGAATCTTGGCTTAAATGGGGTTAGTGCAAGTCTCATGCTCATGTGGAGATGCTCATTGGTGAGCCTAGAACGGTACTTTGTTTTAATAATGTTTATTGTCGAGAAAGCTGTCTCACAGCTGTAAGTTGATCCAAACATGGTTAAGGTGTGTAGTGCTACTTTGGTTAGACCAGGGAACATCGTTTCTGGCACAATCTGTAACCAGCAAGTAGCAGAGTCAGTTGTTTCAAAATGCCTTCTCAGAGCAACATCTGCTCGCAAATCAGTGAGCTCTAACTGTAAAGATCCAGGATGTGCCCACTTGAAGGTCTGTGTCACCTCCTTTGAAAATCCTCTGATTTCTCTGATAAGGAATGGATTCTCAATTAGCAGGAGGAGCTGGTGTCCAAGGTTGAAGGAGTCAAGTCGTTGACAGAAGTTTCCAATCAGCTTGTCTATGAAGCCGACATAAGGGGAAATGTCTCTCTCACCCTGAATTTGTTCCGCATTTGTAGGAATTGCTCACACTCTGCTTGGAGATCTTCTTTGAAAATGTCCAGCTTAGTCTGAAATGAGCGGACAGTTTTCATCAAATCGCAGATAGAATTTTTCTGACCCTGCAGCTTTAAATTGTGCTCATTAAGGTGTCCTGTGATGTCCACCAAAAAAGCCACCACATCCATCTTGTGCTTATCTTGCAAAAAGTTTGCAAACTGTGTTGCTTTTTGACTCTTGAGCTACTGTAAGAAAGCAGCTATTTCCTTTCGGATGGACCAGAAGCGTTCCAGTGCATTGCCTTTGATCAGCCATCTCACATTGTTGTGGAGTAGTAGGTCATTCGCATCTGCCTCCATTTCCTTCAAAAATTCTTTCAGCAGTCGATGCTGATGGGATGAGGATGCCCTAAGGAAGTTTATAAGTTTCATCATGGTATTCATTACTTCAGCAAACTCTTCAGACAGAATGGCACAGAGAACAGTCTAATGTATGATACAGTGGTAGGCTATGAGATCAGGGTTGTCTTGTTTCATCCGTGCAACAGCCCCCTTCTCTCTCCCAACCATGGCAGGTGCACCATCTGTGGTGACTGACACTACTTGCTTCAGATTAATCTTTCTTTTTGTGAGCATCTCCTTTATCCCCCCATATATATCCTCTCCTCTTGTGTGTGTCTCAAGTGGTGTTGAACCTAACATGTCCTCACACATCTCTTTCTCACATACACCAAAAGCTGGGCATTATCCGTTACATCTGTGGACTCATCAATGGCTAAGGATATGCATACTGCGTTCTGAACAGCTGCATCAAGCTGTGCCAGTACATCCTCTGCTAATAGTTCAGTTTTTCTAGTTGTTGTTGTAGCTTACAATGGCGGTCCGCCATTTGATGATGCCCGCCTTAGAGGCTGCCACACTCCAGGCCGAGTGAGCTCTGACCCTGAAGGAGCAGGGTAACCAGAGGAATTGTAGGAGGATAAAATAGCATCCAGAATCCATCTGCTGAGCATCTGCTGGTTTGCAGGGAGGCCTCTCCTCTGAGGGCCATAGCAGACAAACAGATGCTCCCACGGTCTCTGCAGACTTCTTCTGTGGACGTATATGACCTGTGCTCACACCACACTCACAGTCAGTTCAGCTTTTCCTGGTCTGGGGCCTAGAAAGTAAGAGGAACCATGCCTGGAGCATAACCGGTCATTGAAGGAATACGGGTACCTTGGTAACCTACCCTGTTCTAAGGTAAAGGAAGGGCCATGCCTGGGGTGAACTCCAGGAAAGAGGGGGGCTACTGAGAGGGCCTGAAGCTCTCCCACTCTATTGGAAGAGAAAATAGCCATGAGGAACACAGTCTTGACTGTGGGGAAACTTCAAGGCACCTAGCGAAACCAAAGCTCGAAGTGAGGCTCCGATAGGGTTCTACCCAGACACTGCCCCACAAGAGGGGATGGGGGAGGGTCAGGATAGGCCAAACTGTTCCCGAATTAATTCCATCACTGAACCAACCAGGCAGATCCAATTGGTGCAGATCACACCATGCCATGAAGAGGCGCCATCTTGGGGTGTTCGACCTCCTTGTGGAGGGAGCTCCGGATTAGAGAATAGTCTGTACCACCTTTGTGTGTTGCACCCTCAGGGGCCACAGCCACAGCTTCCACAGCTCTGGGTGGGTCTCGTTTAAGTGGATTGGGATATATGCTGCCCTCAAGGAGACCAGCCTTCCCTGGGCCCATAGGAGTTTCAGATGTGCCAGCTTGTATAGAAGGCAAGATTGCAGACCCCCCCCTGAACACGTCGGTGACGTCGTGCTTTCCATTGTACTGATTACACATGTGATTCAAAGCGCTGAAACGTTATCAAAGCGTTGTTGACGCAGCTCAAGTTCCTGAAAGGGAACCTATTTTCTCAAGTGTTTTGTGGCCTATGTTATTAAATTGTGTATTGTTATTACCATGCCCAAATATATGTTCTTTATTGCAGCTGGACAACTTTTAACCCAAACAACAGGTAATTATTTAAATGTAGACATATGTAATATATTAACAGTATTGACATAGTTAACTATTTGTTTAAATATTTTGGTGTGAAATTGTGCAAGTGGTATTAAATTGTATCATTAGACAATTAGTATTGAATTTTACATATATTTTTTTAAAATAAAGTCAAACCTTGTAGCAAACAGGTATAGCAGCTAAAATTCAGAAAGATATGATACATTTCTTAGTATTGTTTAATAAATTTAGTATTTAGTTAGGTCAAAGGTAAAGAATTTTGTCAATGGCAATTTTCCATATGTTTGTTTGTTTTTGTTTTTTTTGCAGTGGGGCGAATCTTTAACCAAACAGGTAAATAAATTTAGATTTTTTTTTTTTACGTGTATTTTTTTTTTGGTTAATTGTATTGAATTGTCCATTGACTTGTCCATTTGATTTGGATAAGGGGGCGTCTGCTAAATTCTGCAATTGTAAATGTATGTTCTTTATTTCAGTGGGACAACAATTTAACCAAACAACAGGTACATAAATGTCAATTCACACAGATTAATTTTGATAAAATTAATATAATTATATTTATATATTTTATTATATATTATATATATTATATGGCATATACTGAATATGGTGGGGAAAAACAAAAAGAAAAACACAAGCAATAACAAACTAAACTAAAAGACTGAGACAGAGCTGGATTTCTCAGATCCTGACAGTATTCAGTTTTGCCAGTGGTATTAAATTGTCTGTATGTATGATCTTTATTTCAGCAGGACGACCTTTGAGCCAAACAACTGGTAAATATATTTAAATCTAGACAGATATGATACAAAATGTATTCCATGGAAACAATACTGTAAGTGGTGTTAAACTGTGTCAGTAGTATGGATTGTGAATATATTTAGACATATGATATATTTCTCAGGATTAATAAAAAATATATATATATATATATATATATATATATATATATATATATATATATATATATATATATATATATATATATATTAGAATGTGTATTTTTAGTGGCCAATCGGCGTTAAATTATGTTAATAGTATAGAACTGTTTAAACAGCATCTAGATGTTAGAATCTAAGGTTAAAGAGTTGTCCATATGTAGGTACATTAATGCAGCAGGACAATCATTAAACCAAACAACAGGTATATACATTTACCTTTACACAGATATGACACATTTCACAGTATTGATTTATGATAATTTATTTTTCTTTTTTGGTCAGTCATATTCAACTGTGTCTGAGGTATTCAGCATTGTCAGTGCTATAAAATTGTGTCCAGGGTATTAAATTGTGTGAACAGTGTGAAATGTCTCTTATATGTATGTTCTTGTTTTTTGCAGTAGGACAACAGTCCAACCAAACAACAGGTAAATACATTTTACTTTTGACAGATGAAAGGCATTTCTTAGTATTGATTTAGGTGCTATTTCATTAAGTGCTTAGGTATTGATAGTGTCATATTGTGTCAATAGTGTAAACATGTCAATAGTATAAAATTGTCTCTGTGTATGTTATTCATTGTGATTAAACAACTGTCCAATGTACTGGATAAATACATTTCAGTTTGGAAAAAAATGTAATTAACTATTTACATACTGATTTAAGAACTATTGTATTTTGTGGTCAATTGTATTAAACACTAAAAACCCAATTCAAAGTTAATCTTTTTCTTTCACATCAGTTAAATTATTGCACTTATTACATTTCACATGTTTTACTTGTGCATGAATCAAGCTGAATTTAAGACACCAGTTTACTGGTTTTAAGACACCTCACTCGCTGTCAGACCTACTTGCTCTTACAGTCCCTCCCAAGCTCCTCTGAGGGTGACAGTCCATGATTCCTTCCAGGGCACTGTTGCGCTACAAGATCTCTCTGAATTTGACGAAGGCGATGCTGTGTTTATGGTTTCACCAAAGGCGCCGTCATGCTTGAAGACCCCTCTGACATCCACTGAGGGTGCCGTGGCACCTGGAACAGCAACAAAGGGCTCCACCGCACCACTGCCATTCACAGAGGGTGCCATCTTGCATCTGACATCCACTGAAGGCGCCGTCACGCCCCAGAGTTCTGCCAAAGGTGTAACTGCGGTTCTGAGTCCTGCCAAGGGCACCGTCACACCCCAGAGTCTGCTCCTAACCTCCGCAGAGGACTTCACTTAGTCTCCGATCTCCGGCGAGGAGGTCGTTTGGCCTCTGAACTCCGCTGAGGGCATCGGCCTCAGATCTTCGCAGAGGGCATCGCTCGGCCTCTGATCTCCGCCGAGTGTGTCGCTCTGCCTCTGGTCCTTCTTCACCTTCCCCTGTTCTGTGGCGATGTGGATCGGTCCATGTCCTCCCTCTTCCGGGCTGCCCGGAGCCACCCCTGGAGGGGGGGGGGGTAATGTCAGGGAGCCACCTGCCAAGCCCCCCTCGGAGGCTCTCATGCTGCCTCTCACTGCTCTATTTGGCAGCACCTGTTCATTACGGTTCCCTTTAAAAGTTCCCGGTTCCCCCTCATTCACTGTCAGACCTACTTGATGGCTACAGTGATCTACCTGGTTCCTGACTGCCAGCATTCACCGCTGGTTCCTGCTCCGCGTTCTGATCGTAAGGACATTACATTCGCCTTGAGGATTACCCTCGCATTACGGATCACACCCACCTTACAGATCCCACCCGCTTTACTGATCCTACCTGCTTTACGGATCATCCCCACGTTACGGATATTACCCGCTTTTCCGATGATTCCCGCTGTGTGAAATATACCCGCATTCTAGAATTTCCCTTAGCGATACGGTTTGTATTTCTCCCTGACTCTTGTTTTTGGGCTGAACGTTAAAATAAACATGATTGAGTTACTCCCGTTTCCTACACGTGGTCACTACCCTGACAACGTTTTATTTTAAGAGCAGCCTGCAGTGTTTTCGATCATGGAATCGCTTGCCTGTCACCTCACCCAAATCCAATTGAACTGCTCAGGGAAGAACTGGATTGCAAAGTCTAAAAAAATTAGTGGCAAATTTTACAAGAGGCATTGCAAAGTATTTCAGCTGAATGTTTATAAATTTGTTTAGTCAAGGTAAATCTTCATACCATGAATTGCCTAGATTATTGCATAAAACAAAAAGAACATCCATGTGTCTCCTGTTTTAATACATTGCATATCTCTTCTGCTATGTCTTAGGACCCTTCTACCCATTTGGAACTGGAGACATAGTAAATGACCGGTTGGATGATGGCAGTTCATCTGTTATCACTCTTCAGCAACCATTTATATATTTTGGAACCACATACAAGCAAATTTTTGTAAGCAAAACTTGTTTCAATCAAAGGGTATCCCAGTGTATTACAGAACAGTTTCTATCATATAAATGTGTAATCTGTATTCTGAATTATACTGGTCATGTGGACCCAGTAGTGCTGTAGCAGAGCCAATAACTGTATATTTAAAA
>NC_060906.1:1845718-1873071 GCF_014805685.1 Silurus meridionalis | reverse complement strand
AAAACTTTCCACCAGTAAACTGTTTTAAAAGTACAAATCATATGTACAGTCATCACAATATGACCTACAAATATTATTGATCACTTATGTTATTTGATCAGTTAAGACACATACTTCAAAATTTGCTTTCTGGTGTAAGTGGATGAAACCTGAAAAAAATTCTAAACAGCTCAAAGGAAACAATTAGTCACAACAACGGAAACAATCTGCTGGTAATATGACCTACAATATATAAAAAACCTAACCTACACTAATCTAATCTAAAGAACTATTCTAAAACTTACCTACAGAAAAATCTAAACTCACTAATCTAGACTACTGTAAATATAATTAAACCCTAAGTAATGAAATGCAATAAAAATGTACAACAGAAACGATGAATTTCTCTGTATGAGTATCTGCTGGGGTCTTTATCCAAGAGTCTGCAAAATAAATACATTAAATATTATTTACAAATCATGGCATCAATGTTTTAACATTACAACAGCTTCTCTGGCATTTATACCACTGACACAAAAATGAAGAAAAAATAATATACCTGAAGAGGTCTGCTGGAATCACCAAGGAGCTGCAATCTAAAACAGAGTCAAAGATACTGAACATCAGATCAAATAAACTTGATATCATTTCTGTAATCAAAACAGGATGAAGTTTTATGTTTATACTTAAACGGTGATTAGTTTTTACTAATTGACCAAAACTTAAGCGCTGACATTTTAGCCTTGAGAAGATTCAAATTGGGAAATTACCTCAAATGTCTCAGTCGCAGGTATCAGTGACCTGAAAAAGGTAAAAAAAAATTTAATAAATAGAAAAGAAAAAAAAATAAGTTCAATTACCTGTAGTATTTGACTATCTTCCAATGGTGTGTGTGTTTGTGTATTAGCATGTATAAGTGTGGCGCTCGCTCCACGTTAATTCATTCATAAATAGAGCCGGGCGCTGACTTTTTGTGCAATTTTGATATACTGTATACTTTAATTTTTATTACAAAAATATTAGAGGTGAAACTATACACATCTGCACATTCTAAATCAGTCACAGCACAGACAGGCACGAGCACGCTTTGACCTCCGAACCTTCCAGACATTGTTTTGACTGGAAGGAATAAAAAAAATATATTCGGTGCACGCGCGCTTTTATTCGCGGGGAAAATAGCAGAAAATAAACCCATTTTTTTTCTCGAAACTGCTTACCACGAAAACAAACAAATATTTGCATAAAGAATAATTTTAATGGGTTATTTGAATGAATTTTACCACAAAATAAAGATAATTTTAATTTACACGAGGGCTATAACTCGGTAGCTAGCTAGCATATGCTGTAGCTAACACCTGATCCGTTCTGAAGCAAATCCAGAATTTTTACCAAAAATCCTAAAAACTGAATTTTTATATGTAATTGTGATTTTTTTTTTTTTTTTTTTTTTTTTTTTAAAACGAATCGTACGGCAAGCAAAGGTCACACAAGTTAATATAAATTTCACCGAAAGACTTACTGTACACAAAACCAGAATTTAGAACTGCATCAAACTGTATGCCAAACATTAGCTTAAATAATAATTATGCACGATTTATAATAATACACATGAAGCATAAAGTGTGATCTTGTTTTAAAGGAAAAGTTGATTGTAAAATGTACATTCTGGCATTAATTACCTTAATATGAACCTTAAAGCTCCATGAAACACAGCATCCAACATCTGAAGACACTTTGATGGGGCATTTATATAAAACAGATCACCATAATCAATAATAGAGAGAAATGTGGCATCAACTGGCCTTTTTCTAGCAGAAAAAGTAAAACAAGATTTGTTTCTAAAGAAAAAAACTAGCTTTAAGAAATTTAATTAAAACCATCTAGGTTTTTTAATGCCTTTCTTCTGCATGTTGTCTGTTGCACCTCTTTTTCCCCTGACAGCAACATCACTACAGTCACATTATTAGACATAATTAGTCACTGCATAGCTCCACTAAATCACAAACATGGCATTTGTAACATACTACACCATTACTAGACCTCCCTGATAACACACTTCTTTGTGGGGGATGGTGTGGGAGAGGTCAGGTGCAAAAGGCTTCACCGCCGCTTTTATTTATTTCCGCTGTTTAATATAGTGTCTGTCTGCTTGTTGCCCACGCAGCACGTCTCTGGCGCACAAGCGCACACACACCCCTGCTCTCTCCTCCTTATATGCACCTTCCAATCACTGGAAAGAGAGAACAGTCGTTAGATCAAAACCAGCTTCAGGTGAGGCAATCCCCTGCCTACCTGCACCCGGCCCCGCCCTCTATTTACAAACCGACACGCCCCCGCTGCCACAGATGGATTTCTGAAAGATGTACTTTCAGTGTATTAAGTGGCGTAAAAGTACATGGGCAATCTGAGTGGAGGCAACAGGAAACCTAAAAAGAAAAAAAAAGAAAAAATGAATGAAGTTAAAGGCAAGGTAAAGGCAGAGTAACTTGTAATGAAGTTTACATGCTCATTTAGCATTAAATATTACCAATAAAATGAATTAATCCACTACTTTAACAATGAACAATACTATTGGTATTAACTATTGAAAAAAATCTAATTATCATGCAAATTATCATGCAAGTCATGTGAAAAATGTTTGGTGAACTACTTCTTATAAAATGTAAACACGCAGCTTTAATCTGTACTATTCAGTAACCTACACTTCAACGCTGTCTTTTAAAAGATGCACGCGCAGTGCACGCGCTGGCGACATTCAGAGCGGCTGCGTAATTAACGCTACGTTTGTATTTTTGCGCGGTGCTTACAGTTTGACGGTGTATTCAGTCAAAACTTGTGCCCTCGGTGTAAGACAGTTTTATGTCTCCCATGTCCCGTTTTTTTTCTTCTCGATTTTTTGCCTCCCATATCCCGTTTTTTTTCCCCTTCCTTCCAACATCTGGTGAACCCCATCTCGCCCCTCCCCGGCAATCCGATTTTACAGATCTAAAGTGCAAAATAACATTTTAGATGTTGGTTTCCAACACGAGGTGTTCAAAGCTACAAACCGTCCAAAAGATGATTATGTAAAGACAAGTTTAAAAGTTCCTAACATGTTCTGCAAAGTAATATTAATTAAGGGAAACAAAAATATGCTTTAATTAATGACCTTAATCAGTAGATGCTCAAACCGTCTTCAGTCCACAAGCTTTAGCAAAGTGTGGGGGAGGGGGGTTGTGCTTTATTGCGCATGCCCAATAAAATGTCTTAAATATTTCAAGTAATATTACTTAATTTTTATTAGTAATCTCAAATATTTATTTTAACATTTTACCAATAATTAACTATTTTTAGTAAACTCAATATTTTAGTCAGATTTAAGTAAACATAATAGTATACTTCACTAGAAAAATACTATTTGATTTTACAGTGTGCAGATATTTGCTGAGCAAGTAATAAATCTTTTTCCGTATGCCTTCATTCTGCACACGATGTGAACGGCTCTGCATAAAGGGCTGTTATGGGGAAAAAACACTTGGCCATGCTGTCACCATGACCATTATCAGTTTTGGGGCTTCAGAAGAGTCTGCAAAGGAAACAAAACCATACCACAGATTTAAAATACACTGTATAGGAAGAAACACAAAACCAAAAACAGAACACAATTGCCTTCTTTATATCACTGTCCATCTTCATCATTGCTTTTTCAACCTGTTTCTAGACGTCTTACCAAATTATTCTTCATTGTCAGAGATTCCCCTCTGCTCCGTTTGCAGATGAAGGTTCTCACACCAACACTGCAGGAACGAGGGAGAACACAAAGGATGTGTAATGTGTAGAAACTGAGAGAGTGAAGTGTGTGTCATTGTGTATCTGCAGGTTGTGTGATTGTGGAGTATCAGATGAAGGCTGTGCTGCTCTCGCTTCAGCTCTGAGATCAAACCCCTCACACCTGAGAGAACTGAATCTGTCTGTGAATAAAGTAGGAGACTCAGGAGTGAAGTGTCTGTCTGCTGTACTGGAGAATCCTCACTGTAAACTGGAGATACTGAGGTAAGATCATCTCTCTGAGAGTCACATGACCTGCTCCTCAGTAACACACATTCTCTAATAGTGAGACTGTAGCAGAGCTTTTAGGTTCAGCATCAATGTTCTGAGGAGGAACGTTATAATTATTTTTTTTTAGTTTTGTTTGTTAGTTTAAATTAGTGTTGATTGACCCACACACACACACACACACACACACACACACACACACACACACACACACAGTGTTGTGCTCGTTACTAAAAAATAGTAACTAGTTTCAGTTACTCGTTACTTCATTCAAAAAGTAACTCAATTACTTTGTTGATTACTTACAACAAAAAGTAATGCGTTACTGTTAAAAGTAACTTTTTAGTTACTTATTTAAAGAACCTTCTTTAATGTTTCCATTAATGCCCTTTTATGCGTTATGGTCTATACAAACACAAAACTGACTTAAACACAAAGTAATTTTTAAACACTATTTTATTTAAGTCAGAGCAGCACAAACTGATATATCACAAGGATTTCTAGGATAAATAACAAAACAAGCTGAATAATATATTCACAATCAAAATCTAAAGTGGCTTCTGCTGTTGTGTTGAGCTCTTAAACATGTTCCTTTTACAGCTGAAGTATGAAAACTATCAACAATGTAAAACAGAACACCGGGTTAGCTTTTAGCTTCTAGCATGGTGTTCCTGGAGGAGCTTCAACAGATTGCAGTTGTTGTTTATCGCAGTAGATACGAGCTTCGAACCAGAAAGACACAGCTTACATTTGACTTAAAAGTTTTTGTCTTTATACTCAACTAAAGTGAAATAATGAGCATATTTCCACTTTGAGAAACTCGTCTTGCTCTCGCCTCGACTTGCCATTACTGCCGCACAGACCTGAATAAACGGAGACACGCCCACAGTGCGTCTTCTTCGTGTATACAGAGGGTAATCCACCAATCCTACAGTGCATCTTCTTCCTGTTTAGTGTTTCATCCACCAATCCTACAATGTGACGCTGCTGTAAGCAGGTTAGACTGTAGTCTACACTTCAGCCGAAATGAATTCATTTAAAAAAGTAACGGGTAACGCACCATACAGTAACGCTAATGAAGTTACTTTTTTTTAAAAAGTAACGCGTTACAGTATTAGTTACTATCAAAAGTAACGCGTTACCGGTAACCCGTTACTAGTAACGAGTACTGCCCAACACTGCACGCACGCACACACACACACACACACACACACACACACACACACACACTCTCACACTCTCTCTCTCTCTCTCACTCTCTTTTTCTCTCACTCACACACACACACTCTCTCTCTCTTTCTCTCTCTCGCTCTCTCTCTCTTTCTCTCTCTCTCTCTCACTCTCTTTTTCTCTCACTCACACACACACACACACACACACACACACACACACACAGTGAATTGCTGAGTTGAAGACTGCAGTTTAGCGGTCGGACAGATTGTCGGACATGACAGTATAATGTCAGCCTCTGGAATGAACAGCACTGACATGATTTTTTTTAAAATGGAGTTGTTATTCAGGAGATGTTTACTCCAGTAATTCCCTCAGTCCAACCGGCAAAAAAAACCCCATTTTGTCCAATGTTCCCCCGTTTATAAAAGATGAATTGTTGGTAACGGAATTGCCTAGATGGAAAAATTGTTTCACAAATGAGGAAAGTTCCGCTAGGCTGTAAATCCCCTTTACTTACACATGTAGTCTCTTTTAGACCACAAGTCTTTATGGTCCTTAAAAGTGAAGTAGAGGATCTAAGTGTAGCTTTAAATTCAGAATCGATGGCTTTGACTGTGTTGTGTGTGTAAGGTCTGAGACTATGAGATGTTTTAAGTGTGAAGAGGAGGAGCACATTAGAAGTTCCTGTCGTGTACAGACCACGGATAACAGCGCTCACGTAGCGGCTGATGAAGAGGCTGGAGATACTGTTCTCACTGGTTCTGCTGAATGTGATCAGGCTGGAAATACTGTTCTCACTGGTTCTGCTGAATGTGATCAGGCTGGAGATACTGTTCTCACTGGTTCTGCTGAATGGGATCAGGCTGGAGATACTGTTCTCACTGGTTCTGCTGAATGTGATCAGGCTGGAGATACTGTTCTCACTGGTTCGGCTGAATGTGATCAGGCTGGAGATACTGTTTTTACTGGTTCGGCTGAATGTGATCAGTACCAGAGCTATTGTACCAGAGGCAGGAAGGAGTGATGCCAAGGAAAAGACCCGAGGTGACAGTGAAACTCTGGACAATAAGAGCAGAAGGAAGACATGTAGTGACTATTCTTTTGATAGTCAAATCTTTTTTACAAAGATAAAAAAAGATGAAAAATGTGCAGGTTACAGATTCTTTTCCTGATCACAAAATGTTTGTTGATTCTGTTGGGATGTTAATGAGAAGTGAAGATGAAGAAAAGTTCACCGTTCAGGAAATATATAGATAAAAAAAAATTCCTGCTAAATGAAGATCCGAACTTCAGGCAGAGAATGGGTTAGAAACAATGTAGTTTTCTCTGCCTTTACACTGATTCTGATGCAGAAATTTGTGTTGTGTGTAATCCTTCTCTCATTCTTCTTTATAAGTGTGGTGAGAAAAGGCTCTTAATATAAATGCTGCACGAGATGCTTATAAAAGGGCATTGTTATTTGAATTATTAGGACAGAAGAGAATTGATTTGATGTTTATTCAGGAGACGCACAGTGATGTTTTAAATGAAATGAATTGGAGGAAAGAAGGGGAAGGGGTGGTGGTGTGCTCTCACATCAGCTCTTCTAGAGGAGGAGTAGCTGTGCTTTCTGCTGCACATTTCACTCCTGTCTCTTCTGAGGTGAAGCAAGAAATTGCTGCTAGACTGATTTTTCTACGTGCACATTTTGAAAAATGTAATGTGGGTTTATTAATGTATTTGCTCCTAATAATGCTAATGAGAGAGTTTGTGTTCTTCATGATCTTAATGAAATTTTGCAGAGTTGTAATTCAGATTAATGTGTTTTTAGGTGATGATTTTAATTGTACTGAGATTTGTGTATTAGATCGGAATCACACTGAGCCCCATGTAGCTTCCAGCCGTGCCATGTGCACTTTGATTGAAACCCATAAGCTGTTTGATGGTAAAGTGTTTATATCAAATATAAGGTAAAGAGTTCCTATTGGCATTTTAATGTCTTTTTGTTGAGTGATGCAAAGTTTAAATAGGTTTTTAGTTTTTTCTTTTTAAAGGAATTAAAATCAAAGGAAAAGGTTTTTTTAAATGTAAAACAATGGTGGGATGTTGGAAAAGTTGAAATTAAGTTATGTCAACAGTATACTTTCAAGGTCTCTAAAAAATATTACACAAAAAAAGAACGAACAATTTTCTACTACAGAGTCTACTGGAGAACAAAATAGTATTGATGTTCTCAAGTCCAAAAGGATGTTTCTTGCGGACCTGTTAGGCGTGAAGGCAAAAGGTGCATTGGTCAGGTCACGCTACCAAAACTGAACACAAATGGATGCCCTATTCAAATTATTTTTTCTTTTGGAAAGAAAGAATGGCCAGAGTAGATACATTCCCTCATTGTGATCAGAGAACAGGCAGGAGCTTACAGTGCTGTCTGAAATAAGACAAAGGGCTGGAAGGTTCTAGAAGGATCTGTATGGGAGTGAATATAAAGATGATGAGGAAATGTCTGCCAGTTTTTATCAAGGCTTACCGAAGCTTCCAAAATAGTCAAAGGAGGCGCTAGAGAAGCCTTTGTGTGCACAAGAGCTATAGAAGCCATTGGAGATTATGGAGAGTGGAAAAGCTTCAGGACTTGATGGGCTCCCAATTGAGTTTTATAAAGCCTTTTGGGAGGTGTTGGGTGAGGATCTCTTGGATGTTCTCAGTGAGAGCATAGCTGAGGGTTTTTTACCAGTGAGCTGTAGAAGAGCTGTGATTTACTCTCCTACCCAAGAAAGGTGACCTTCAGGAAATTAACAACTGGAGACCAGTGAGCCTGTTGTGCTCTGATCTGAAAATCTTTTCTAAAACTCTGGCAAATAGATTAAGAGAAGTGATGGGGGATATCGTACATCCTGACCATACGTATTATGTGCCTGGTAGGTCTGTTTCTGAGAACATTTTTCTTGTTGGAGATGTAATAGAGGTTGCTGGCCTATTGGGCATTAATTTAGGGCTCATCTCCATTGATCAGGAAAAAGCTTTTGATAGGGTTGAGCACTAATATCTTTGGAACACCCTTGATGTTCTTGTGGCACAGATTGGTATGTGTAGACCCTCTTTCCATCTGCTTTCCAGATTACCAGCAATGTTCGTGGACTTTTTTTGGGATTGGCTTCACTGGGTCCCTCACACACACACACACACACACACACACACACACACACACACACACACACACACACACACACATTCTCTGTCTCTCACACACACACACACCCTGCATAAAAGAAACAGACTTGTTCTTGTCACTTAATAAACCGTTTCAATATTCAGTTTATTTATCTGAATCCTTTAATTTACACAATCTATTGTTTATATTTCTGCATTCATCCATCCATCCATCCATCCACACATCCATCCATCCATCCATCCATCCATCCACACATCCATCCATCCCACCCATTTTAAAACACACAGGATGTGTAATGTGTAGAAACTGAGAGAGTGAAGTGTGTGTCAGTGTGTGTTTATATTTTTGCATCCATCCATCCATCCATCCATCCATCCATCCATCCATCTATCCACACATCCATCCATCCATCCATCCATCCATCCATCCATCCATCCATCCATCCACACATCCATCCACACCACACACACAGTATGTGTAATGTGTAGAAACTAAGAGAGTGAAGTGTGTGTCATTGTGTATCTGCAGGTCGTATAGTTGTGGAGTATCAGATGAAGGCTGTGCTGCTCTCGCTTCAGCTCTGAGATCAAACCCCTCACACCTAAAAGATCTGGATCTGGATGAAAATAAAGTAGGAGACTCAGGAGTGAAGTTTCTCTCTGCTGTACTGGAGAATCCTCAATGTAAACTGGAGAAACTGGGGTAAGATCATCTCTCTGAGAGTCACATGACCTGCTCCTCAGTAACACACATTCTCTAATAGTGAGACTGAAGCAGAACATTTAGGTTCAGCATTAATGTTCTGAGAAGGAATTTTATAGTTTTGTTTGTTAGTTTAAATTAGTGTTGATTGACCACACTCACACACACACACACACACACACACACACACACACACACACACACTCTCTCTCTCTTTCACACACACACACACACACACACACACACACACACACACACACACACACACACACACATACCCCCCACACACACACACACACCTATACAGGTATGGGAGGGGGTTAATTTTTCCCAAATAAGTACCACACTGAGTTATGGGGACCCACCTTTCCCTTTGTCACAGAGATTAAGCTATAACAATTGTGAAGTGAGTTAAAAGCATTTTAGGAGAGAGAAGAGAGGAGTCCCAAGTGAAATATGGAGATATTTAGCTATAAATTCTTTTTAAAAAGTACATTCAAAAAGCAAAAGGATATTAGACTACTTAACAGTCACTAAAAGTGTCACACCATTTGGAATATACAAATTCATGCATGTATTCTTGTGAAAATATTTATTGTTGTGAAAACCATTAAATAAATAAAAAGGTTTCAAATTATGGTTTTAAAGTAACAGGTAATTGTCAGTGTTTAGAATTATAACGAATTTATTCCTTAGAATTAAACTTTTGAATAAATCAAATAATAATAATTTATTAATGTCACTGTAAAATATGAGTTACAGAGAAGTATTAATATCTAAACTAAAAAATCTTTTGCGCTTAAATGTACATTTGCCCTTATATACATACACACACGCAACTAACCCTAATTATAAGGACACACTGGGTTTAACTGGACACCACTTATACACACACACACACACACACACAAACATAACAAACCCTTACTTATGAGGACAATCTGGGTTTAATTAGACACCACTCATACACACACCACCACCTCACTTTTGGGTATGAGGACAAACTGGGTTTAACTGGACATTAGTCACTCTCTCTCACACAATAAACCGTTTCAATATTCAGTTTATTTATCTTATTTACACAATCTATTGTTTATATTTCTGCTATCATCTATCCATCCGTCCATCCATCCACACCACTCATTTGAAAACAATGTCTTTCTCCCTCTCTGTCCTTCATTTCTTCCTCCTTCCCTCCCTCTCTCCCCCCCTCCCCCATTCCCTCCCCCTCTCTGTTTTTCCCTCTCCCTTTTCCCTCTCTACCTTTCCCTCTTTCTTTCCCCCTCTCTCTATCTCTTTCTAGTGGAAAGAACACACAGGATGTGTATTGTGTAGAAACTGAGAGAGTGATGTGTGTGTCATTGTGTATCTGCAGGTTGGAGCAGTGTGGAGTATCAGATGAAGGCTGTGCTGCTCTCGCTTCAGCTCTGAGATCAAACCCCTCACACCTGAGAGATCTGAATCTGACTAAGAATAATGTAGGAGACTCAGGAGTGAAGTGTCTCTCTGCTGTACTGGAGAATCCTCACTGTAAACTGGAGATACTGAGGTAAGATCATCTCTCTGTGAGTCACATGGCCTGCTCCTCAGTAACACGCTGTTGTGAATTCTCTTCTTTTTGGCGCAAAATGACCCTGTGTGTAGTACTCTTCTGCAATAAATGGCTAAACTCTATCTGATGACTCAAACTCCCTGATCAAAGTTCTGCGGCGGTCAATAACACAATCACCAGTAACAGCGGGCAATCCGCAACACACACATTCTCTAATAGTGAGACTGAAGCAGAGGTTTTAGGTTCAGCATCAATGTTCTGAGGAGAAACTTTATAGATTTATTTTTTTAGTTTTGTTTGTTAGTTTAAAATTAGTGTTGATTTAATTTTTATCTTTTTATAATCATGACTTTTTATTGACCTTTATAGTATTTTTGTTTCTAATATCTAATAAATGTACAAGTGTGTTGATATAAATGTGAATGTGACGAGGCAGAATAATAAAGAAAGAGAAGATGATCTAATATCTAACAAGCTACAAAAATGTAGAATTGAGCTGTTGTGACTTTTATTGCAGCTCAAAAGTCAAATTACAGCTGCAGCATTAAATCTGTATTTCCATTTCTGAAAGTACTGTCTGTAGCTGAAGAACCTACAGCTTCTTTTACTTCACATTCAGATTTCAAACATCTCACTTTACATCTTTCTCCTTTTCTCTCTCTTTGTCAGTGATGAGTGTGATGGTCAGTGATGAGTGTGTGTGTGTGTGTGTGTGTGTGTGTGTGTGTGTGTGTGTGTGTGTGTGTGTGATGAGTGTCATTGATGCAAGTATGATGGTCAGTAATGAGTGTAATGGTCAGTGAAGAGTGTGATGGTCAGTGATGTGAGTGTAATGGTCAGTGATGTGAGTGTAATGGTCAGTGATGTGAGTGTAATGGTCAGTGATGAGTGTGATGGTCAGTGATGTGAGTGTAATGGTCAGTGATGTGAGTGTGATGGTCAGTGATGTGAATAGTAAAGTTAGAGAAGAGAGTGAAAAGACCAGTAAGGGAAGTGACGAAGGAGACCAGGTGGTGTCTGTGGGAGCTGAGGGAGTTCAGGCTTGTGAGATGGAGGAAGCCCTGACCGAGCAGCTGAGTGATTTATCTCAGTGTTTTCTTGAGAGCATCAGAGATGAGGAACAGTGGTCAGACACGTCTGAAAAGGATCTTTACTCTGTCGAACAAATAAACAGATTTTTGGATGAGACTAAAGGAAAAGGAGGAGTTGAAGTAAGCGATTTCTTTCCCCATCTAGAAAAGTTTGTGTCTTCTGAGGAAAACATGTTCGCTCTGAACCACAGCAGAAACATCTTCATTAAAAAAACCTCTTAACAGCAATCAGACACGGTGAACAACCTGGAAAAGAGACTAACAAGGGGAAATCTACATCAGGGGTGGCCAACCCGCGGCTCGCGAGCTGCATGCGGCTCTTTGGCTGGTTTCATGCGGCTCTTATATTCATTTCAAAGTTTGTGTTTGTGTTTTTTTTTTATGTGTGTGTTTGATTTTTAATGTGCGTGTTCGCTTCGCTTGAGTTCAATACGGTATTTTAAGACTTAAATGAGCTTGCCCCTACTGGGAAACTTTGCGGTATATCAGACAAAACACAATTGTAATGAGGCAATAAAAAAGCGCAGCAGCACACGGTTATCTGGATAAGAGCAACATGTCTGCGGTGTGCGGAGAGCGATGTGCAAAACATGCAATGCTAAAATTTTAATAGGGGGTGTATCTGCAAAGAGTTTCTCCAAGTCGGGTTTAATTTATCACCTGAAATCCAAATATCCCGATTGCCATTCTAAATATGAGAAGAACACGGCGCAGAATAGTAAAGTGAATCCGAGCATGCTCACTCCGTCTGTAGAGGACGTTTTTGAAAAGGCAGGAAAGTTTTCCAGTGATGGTGCCAAGGCAAAAGGCATAACACAAAACATTATGGATTTCATTGACTTTTGAATTGAATTTTCATTTCGGTGCATCCCTAAAATATTATCGTTGGTGTGGCCCTCTGACACAACTCAGGTTTCTCATGTGGCCCCTTGTAAAAAATTAATTGCCCACCCCTGTGATATATTCATCTCACGCACATGCGCATTTGACGAAAATACCGTATTGAACTCAAGCGAAGTGAACACAAAGTCTGTGTTTTCTACCCTGAAACACGTGAAATCAAAGCATTGATCTGTTCTGACTGACACACACGTGAAAGAATTGCTTCGAGTGGCAACAACGGAATACGAGGCAGATTTGAAGGCGATTGTTCAAGGCAAGGATGCCAAAAGTCCCACTAAGTAACATGCATAGTAAAAGAAAACACTATTGTAAATTATTATATTTTTGTTTGTGGACTTGGTTAAACTAAGTTTGTGTGTGTGAGACAGTGCACACAATGTTAATTGTTGAAAATGACTGTCCTGTGGTTCTAGAACTGTAGGAGTCTATTTCTGTCATTATATTGGTGTGTGACATTTACAATAAATCTGGCTGAGCAGAGGTGTGTGTGTGTGTGTGTGTGTGTGTGTGTGTGTGTGTGTGTGTGTGTAAGAGGAAGGGATGGGTGATGTTCATGTGTGCCCATGTGTATGATGTGGCTCTTTGCGGTAACACAGTAAAGAATGTGGCTCTCGGTCTCTGACTGGTATACACCCCTGATCTACATAGTCATCATGTTTCCTCTCCTGTTTTCCTCTCTATCAGCTCTCTATTATCTCTCTCTCTTTCTCATGGAGATTCTGCAGGTGGGATCCCTGAGTGTAAATGTGATAAAGGACAGAAAAAATAGAAATGCTTCAGAAAGTAAAGGCTTAAAGAAACTGAGTATAATCTTCCTGCAGGAGACACATAGTGACGAGGACAATGAGGTGGATTGGGGCTTGTGGTGGAAAGGATCACAAGGAGTCATGGATCTAATATTAGTGCTGGAGTCGTCTTTCTGTTCTCACCTAATGTTAAACACAAATCTTCTCACAAGATGAGGTAGAAGCAGGTAGACTCTCATAGTGAGAGCTGAATTCAACCACTTTAAAGTTTTGTTTGTAAATATTTCTGCTCCTAACACAGGGTCAGAGAGGGTGAAGCTTTTCTCTAAGTTAAAGAATGTTGGAGAAGAAAACACCTGTATGTGGACTTTATTCTCCTGGGGGGAGACCACATGCTGAATCAGCAAGAGTAAGATCTAAATCCCTGAACTTATCAGACAGATGGAGAGAAAACAACCCACAAACACGTCAGTACACGTGGGTGAAGTTCCACACAGGCAGGGTTTCTGTAGCACGTTTAGACATGTTCTACATATCACACACACCATGAGGAACACGCTCACACACTCTGATCTTCTCCCTACACCACTTTCAGACCATAAACTAATCCCAGTCGAGTGCACACTGATAACAAGAACACAGAAGTTCCTACTGGCATTTCAGTCATAAAACTTTACAGGAAAAAACATTGTGTGAAAACTTCAAACACTTTTGGAAAGAATGGAAAAAAGAGAAGAAGAGGTTTGAATGTGTTGAATCTATGAGTCAGTGGTGGGAGATCGGGAAAGTGCATGTAAAGTGTATTGAGGCTTAAAGCACTTCTGGACGTCGCTCTGGACACGGCGTCTGCTTGATGCCGCACATTGAAATGTAAACACTTTGTTTATGGCCCCAAATATATTAAGAGCAGGAAAGATACTCAGCTACTACTGAACTTTTTATTTGGGGAAGTGAAATGATCATATGATTGTGTAGAAAAGGAAGTGAAATGGAAAAGAATGAACTGAATTGATGCTGTTTTTAGGGGTTTAATACAAACACGAGTAAAAATCCAGTTCGTATATCAGCAGATGTTCAGGAACATGGAAACTTTTCAGTGCAAATGGGGAATAAATGAATGTATTTGTGAGGTTGATCATGACGGCTTTCAATTCAATTCATTTTTATTTGTATTGCACTTTTAACAATATACATTGTCTCAAAGCAGCTTTACACAGATAATGTGGTGGTTGAAAGTAAATATGTTCTTTATAAGTAAGTTTGTCCCTGATGAGCAAGTCGGTGGCAACTGTGGAGAGGAAAAACTCCCTAAGATGGCATAAGGATGAAACCTTGAAAGGAACCAGACTCAAGAGGGAACCCGTCCTCATCTAGGTTGCACCGAATGTCCATTTATAGCATATATAAGATGTTGCGGGGTACAGTGATGATGATCAGAAGCGAAATGTAGTCCTGAGTCAGTGTAGGAGACTGTTGACATTAACTACAGTCCAATCCATCCTCAAAGCGCCCGTTCTTACTCCGGAATTTCATGGAACCACCCAAAGTGTTGATGAGAAACCGTCCCAAGCTGCACAGAGTGGCCTCCAGTCGAAAAAAACACTATCCAGAGGCAGGCCTGGACGAAGTGGGAAGATCCACGGAGGGGAGAGGGGCAGGAACAGTGGTCACTGGAGCCTCAGGAGCATGTTTAACTCGAGAGAGAGAGAGAGAGAGAGAGAGAGAGAGAGAGAGAAGGATATGGATTATTAAGTGTCTTATTGTTGTATGAGAATTAATATCACTGTGCAGTTTGGACTCCGGCAAAAGTTTGCAAGGACTTTCTGCAACTTAAAGTTTCAATTCAATCAAATGTTCCAACTTTTCTAAACCTTTTTTTCACTTTTAGCAATAAAGAGACCTCTCCTCTAAGTCTCTCCTCCCCCCCTCCATCTCTCTCTTCCTATCTCTCTCCCTCTCTCCTTCTCCATCCTCCACCCCTCCTGCCCTCTCCCCTCTTCCTCTCCCCTCTCCCTCTCTGTCTCCCTCCCTCCCTCTCCCCTCTACCTCTCTCTCCTCCATCCCTTCCTCCCTCTCTTACGGTGGCCGAGAAGTGCAAAACACATTAACAAATCAGAAAACAAAATAACAAATCCAAAAACACAAGGACGATTCAGACAAAGTGAAAAGGGAGGTATAGTTTGTGAATTAAAACTTACTGATCATTGAACGAGACACCTGTCATTCAACATATACAGTCAGTACAACAGTCTTATTTATTAGGGCCCGAGCACCGAGGAGCAGGCCAGAATGGCCTGCACCAGAGGTGCGAAGCCCTATTGTTTTCCTTAGAATTTATTTATTTATTTATTTATTTATTTATTTATTTATTTATTTATTTATTTTTATTTTTTTTTTTTTACACATTGGTCATTAGAGGTCCCTTAACATACTCGAAAACTCTTGAAATTTGGCACACACGTCAGAGTCCTTTGTCACTAGGGCCTTAGAAAGGCTGGTATACAGGCATGGCAGGGGGGCTCTGTAGCGCCCCTGTAATTAAAAACAAACATTCGTGCACAGATCGGGCAATTATGTTCTACGTGTATGAGAGTTTACGCATAGACCTATTAAACAACTGCCCTCTAAACTATGAGCTACGCCCAACAGGAAGTCAGCCATTTTGGTTTGTTTTATAAGTGCATGCGGTGAACTTTTAAATACTCCTCCTAGGGAATTTATGCGATTGACATCAAACATGGTGAACATGATCCCGAGACTTTACACTTGCTAAATTGCGAAGGATTTTGATATCTCGAACGCTGCTGCCATGGCGGCGACAAATTTATGGCGGTCGGAGAACAGGAAGTGTTTAATATCTAAAGCAAAAATGTCTTATTCGGACGACACGCGGTGTGTATGTTCGGCCAAGGATTCCGATCGCATCGATGTGCCTATTGTAAATCTCGGACATAGCGCCACCAACAGGCGCCAGGAAGTGTGTCAGTCACAAAAGGTGGATTTTTTGACAGTTGCATGTGGTGAACTTTTAAATACTCCTTCCAGGATATTTATGCGATTGACACCAAACGTGGTCAACATGATGCCGAGACATTGTAGATAATAAATTGCGAAGGGATTTTTGATATCTTGAACACCGTTCCCATGGCAACACCTCAAACTTTACTTTTATTTCAGGCATATTTAAGCATTTGGCATGCACTTTGGGTGCCTTAACATGCTCGAAAACACCGGAGATTTGGCACAGACGTCAAAGTCGTCTGCCATTAGGACCGGTCGAAGGCTGGAACATAGGCGTGGCAATAGGGCTCTGTAGCGCCCCCTGTAATGCAAAAACAAATATCGGTGCACAGATGGGGCAAACATGTACACACATGTAAGAGAGTTGGTATGCATATAGATCTCATCGACCCGAACAACTTTCACAATTAAACCTATTAGCTCCGCCCAACAGGAAGTCGGACATTTTGGATGGTTTCATAAGTGCATGTGGTGAACTTTTAAATACTCCTCCTAGGGAATTCATGCGATTGACATCAAACATGGTGAACATGATGCCGAGACATTGCACTTGCTAAATTGTGAAGGGATTTTTTTATATTTTGAACGGTGCTGCCATGGCGGCGACAAATTTATGGCAATTCAGAGAAACAGGAAGTGTCTAATATCTATAGCAAAAAATGTCTTATTCGGATGACACGCAGTGTTTATGTCCGGCCAAGGATTCTGATCGCATCAATGTGCCTATTGTGAATCTTGGACATAGCGCCACCAACAGGCGCCAGGAAGTGTGTCAGTCACAAAAGGTGGATTTTTTGACAGTTGCATGTGGTTAACTTTTAAATACTCCTCCTAGGATATTCATGCGATTGCCACCAAACATAATCAAAATGATGGCGAGACATTGTAGATGATAATTTGCAAAGTGATTTTTGATATCTCGAACGCTGTTCTCATGGCAACGTCAAACTTAAATTTTATTTCAGGCAAATTTAAGGCTTTTGGCTTAGATTAACTTGAAATTTAACACATACATCACATTTGTCGGCTGTTAAGTGTGTCCAAAAAGGTCGGACAAGGGTGTGTCTCTTAAGTGGCCCACTAGCGCCCCTGTTTGTCTAAAATGTGGGGTTTCTTTTACTTACAGTCCCCAAATGGGTCAGTAACAACATAAAATAGTCCACTGATATTTACCCACTTGATGCACTTGCACACCGTGCATTGTTTTCTACAGTGTTATTTACTACATCAGTGTTACTACATCAGTGTTACTACATCAGTGTTACTACATCAGTTATTTACTACATTAGTTATTTACTACATTAGTTATTTACTACATTAGTGTTATTTATTTATTTATTTTGTTTTATTTATTTTATTAAGCAATTATGTGGCAATAACAAGTACAATTTACTTTATTGGTTTCACTTTCAAGTATTTTGATTTGTGTAAATAAAATTTTAATTTTAACATCAGAAGTATTTTATTAACAAGAAAGTCGTCTTTGTTATTGTTCATTACAAGTCCAAAGATAATGTCCTTCACAGTGAAAGTTCTTAGATGGGGAACCTTTGGTTAAAGCCAGTTATGGATATCAGACCATAAAGCATCTACAGTAACAGTCTGCAGCAGGTGAAAGTTGGAACATATGTGTAAAAGTGTAGAAACTAATCTTTATGTGATGATATACTGCAGCATCTCCAAGATCACTGCATATGAATGTCCTTCCTCAAAGTAGCTTTCAATTCATTCCAGTTTCTCCCTGATTCTGTTTAATTCTGTTATTTTCTTATATTTAATGTTGCACTAATCCAAATAAAAAATACCTGAAAGTAAACAGAGAACTTTACACATGTACAAAAAACAAAGTTATGATTTCATACTTCTTGTATATGCTGAATGACAGGCGTCTCGTCCAATGATCAGTAAGTGTTTCATTCACACACTTTACCTCCCTTTTACACTGTCTGAATCGTCCTTGTGTTTTCAGTTTGTTTTTGCATTCATGTTCATGTTTTCTAATTTGTTTTCTGATTTGTTTTTGTGTTTTGCACTTCTCAGCCATCGTACTCTCTACCTCTCTCTCTCTCTCTCTCTCTCTCTCTCTCTCTCTCTCTCTCTCTCTCTCTCTCTCTCTCACACACACACACTCTCTCTCTCTCTCTCTCTCTCTCTCTCTCTCTCTCTCTCTCTCTCTCTCTCTCTCTCTCTCTCTCTCTCTCTCTCTCTCTCTCTCTCTCTCTCTCTCTCTCTCTCTCTCTCTCTCTCTCTCTCTCTCTTTCCCTCTCTATCTCTTTCTAGTGGAAAGAACACACAGGATGTGTAATGTGTAGAAACTGAGAGAGTGAAGTGTGTGTCATTGTGTATCTGCAGGTTGTTATTTAGAGTATCAGATGAAGGCTGTGCTGCTCTCGCTTCAGCTCTGAGATCAAACCCCTCACACCTGAGAGATCTGAATCTGTCTAAGAATAAAGTAGGAGACTCAGGAGTGAAGTGTCTCTCTGATCTGAAGGATGATGAACGTTACAAACTACAGAAACTGAAGTGAGTAATAATCTGTTTTATATAAACACTGAAACTGATGTAATGTTTAGTGTTATTTACTACATCAGTGTTATTTACTACATCAGTGTTATTTACTACATTAGAGTTATTTACTACATCAGTGTTATTTACTACATCAGTGTTATTTACTACATCAGTGTTATTTACTACATTAGAGTTATTTACTACATCAGTGTTATTTACTACATCAGTGTTATTTACTACATCAGTGTTATTTACTACATTAGCGTTATTTACTACATTAGTGTTATTTACTACATCAGTGTTATTTACTACATCAGTGTTATTTACTACATCAGTGTTATTTACTACATCAGTGTTATTTACTACATCAGTGTTATTTACTACATCAGTGTTATTTACTACATTAGAGTTATTTACTACATCAGTGTTATTTACTACATCAGTGTTATTTACTACATCTTACTACATCAGTGTTATTTACTACATTAGAGTTATTTGCTACATCAGTGTTATTTACTACATTAGTGTTATTTACTACATCAGTGTTATTTACTACATTAGTGTTATTTACTACATTAGTGTTATTTACTACATCAGTGTTATTTACTACATTAGTGTTATTTACTACATCAGCGTTATTTACTACATCAGTGTTATTTACTACATCAGTGTTATTTACTACATTAGTGTTATTTACTACATCAGTGTTATTTACTACATTAGTGTTATTTACTACATTCAGTGTTATTTACTACATTAGTGTTATTTACTACATCAGTGTTATTTACTACATTAGTGTTATTTACTACATCAGTGTTATTTACTACATCAGTGTTATTTACTACATCTTACTACATCAGTGTTATTTACTACATTAGAGTTATTTGCTACATCAGTGTTATTTACTACATTAGTGTTATTTACTACATCAGTGTTATTTACATCAGTGTTATTTACTACATTAGTGTTATTTACTACATCAGTGTTATTTACTACATTAGTGTTATTTACTACATTAGTGTTATTTACTACATCAGCGTTATTTACTACATCAGTGTTATTTACTACATGTTATTTACTACATTAGTGTTATTTACTACATTAGTTATTTACTACATCAGCGTTATTTACTACATTAGTGTTATTTACTACATTAGTGTTATTTACTACATCAGTGTTATTTACTACAGTGTTATTTACTACATTAGTGTTATTTACTACATCAGCGTTATTTACTACATCAGTGTTATTTACTACATTAGTGTTATTTACTACATCAGCGTTATTTACTACATCAGTGTTATTTACTACATTAGTTATTTACTACATCAGTGTTATTTACTACATTAGTGTTATTTACTACATCAGTTATTTACTACATCAGTGTTATTTACTACATTAGTGTTATTTACTACATCAGTGTTATTTACTACATCAGTTATTTACTACATTAGTGTTATTTACTACATCAGTGTTATTTACTACAGTGTTATTTACTACATCAGTGTTATTTACTACATCAGTGTTATTTACTACATTAGAGTTATTTACTACATTAGAGTTATTTACTACATTAGTTATTTACTACATCATTAGTGTTATTTACTACATCAGTGTTATTTACTACATTAGTGTTATTTACTACATCAGTGTTATTTACTACATCAGTGTTATTTACTACATCAGTGTTATTTACTACATCAGTATTTACTACATCTTACTACATCAGTGTTATTTACTACATTAGAGTTATTTACTACATCAGTGTTATTTACTACATTAGTGTTATTTACTACATTAGTGTTATTTACTACATCAGTGTTATTTACTACATCAGTGTTATTTACTACATTAGCGTTATTTACTACATTAGAGTTATTTACTACATCAGTGTTATTTACTACATCAGTTATTTACTACATCAGTGTTATTTACTACATCAGTTATTTACTACATCAGTGTTATTTACTACATCAGTGTTATTTACTACATCAGTGTTATTTACTACATCAGTGTTACTACATCAGTGTTATTTACTACATTAGAGTTATTTGCTACATCAGTGTTATTTACTACATTAGTGTTATTTACTACATCAGTGTTATTTACTACATTAGTGTTATTTACTACATTAGTGTTATTTACTACATCAGTGTTATTTACTACATCATTATTTACTACATCAGTTATTTACTACATCAGTGTTATTTACTACATTGTGTTATTTACTACATTAGTGTTATTTACTACATCAGTGTTATTTACTACATTGGTGTTATTTACTACATTAGTGTTACTACATTAGTGTTGTTACTACATTTACTACATCAGTGTTATTTACTACATTAGAGTTATTTACTACATCAGTGTTATTTACTACATTGTGTTATTTACTACATCTTACTACATCAGTGTTATTTACTACATTAGAGTTATTTGCTACATCAGTGTTATTTACTACATTAGTGTTATTTACTACATCAGTTATTTACTACATTAGTGTTATTTACTACATTAGTGTTATTTACTACATCAGTGTTATTTACTACATTAGTGTTATTTACTACATTAGTGTTATTTACTACATCAGTGTTATTTACTACATCAGTGTTATTTACTACATTAGCATTATTTACTACATTAGTGTTATTTACTACATTAGTGTTATTTACTACATCAGCGTTATTTACTACATTAGTGTTATTTACTACATTAGTGTTATTTACTACATCAGTTATTTACTACATCAGTGTTATTTACTACATTAGTGTTATTTACTACATCAGCGTTATTTACTACATCAGTGTTATTTACTACATGTGTTATTTACTACATCATTATTTACTACATCAGTGTTATTTACTACATTAGTGTTATTTACTACATCAGTGTTATTTACTACATTAGTGTTATTTACTACATCAGCGTTATTTACTACATCAGTGTTATTTACTACATTAGTGTTACTACATCAGTTATTTACTACATCAGTTATTTACTACATTAGTGTTATTTACTACATTAGTTATTTACTACATCAGTGTTATTTACTACATTTACTACATTTACTACATCAGTGTTATTTACTACATCAGTGTTATTTACTACATCAGTGTTATTTACTACATTAGTGTTATTTACTACATCAGTGTTATTTACTACATCAGTGTTATTTACTACATTAGTGTTATTTACTACATTAGTGTTATTTACTACATTGGTGTTATTTACTACATCAGTGTTATTTACTACATCAGTGTTATTTACTACATCAGTGTTATTTACTACATCTTACTACATCAGTGTTATTTACTACATTAGAGTTATTTGCTACATCAGTGTTATTTACTACATTAGTGTTATTTACTACATCAGTGTTATTTACTACATTAGAGTTATTTACTACATCAGTGTTATTTACTACATCAGTGTTATTTACTACATTAGTGTTATTTACTACATTAGTGTTATTTACTACATCAGTGTTATTACTACATCAGTGTTATTTACTACATCAGTGTTATTTACTACATCAGTGTTATTTACTACATCTTACTACATCAGTTATTTACTACATTAGTTATTTACTACATCAGTGTTATTTACTACATTAGTGTTATTTACTACATCAGCGTTATTTACTACATAGTGTTATTTACTACATTGGTGTTATTTACTACATCAGCGTTGTTACTACATCAGTGTTATTTACTACATCAGTGTTATTTACTACATTAGTGTTATTTACTACATTCAGTGTTATTTACTACATCAGTTATTTACTACATTAGTTATTTACTACATTCAGTGTTATTTACTACATTAGTGTTATTTACTACATCAGTGTTATTTACTACATCAGTGTTATTTACTACATTGTTATTTACTACATCAGTGTTATTTACTACATTAGTGTTATTTACTACATCAGTGTTATTTACTACATCAGTGTTATTTACTACATTAGTGTTATTTACTACATCTTACTACATCAGTGTTATTTACTACATTAGTGTTATTTACTACATTAGTGTTATTTACTACATCAGTGTTATTTACTACATCAGTGTTATTTACTACATTAGTGTTATTTACTACATTAGTGTTATTTACTACATCAGTGTTATTTACTACATCAGTGTTATTTACTACATCAGTGTTATTTACTACATCAGTGTTGTTACTACATCAGTGTTGTTACTACATTTACTACATCAGTGTTATTTACTACATCAGTGTTATTTACTACATCAGTGTTATTTACTACATCAGTGTTATTTACTACATTAGTGTTATTTACTACATCAGTGTTATTTACTATATTTACTACATCAGTGTTATTTACTACATCAGTGTTATTTACTACATTAGTGTTATTTACTACATCAGTGTTATTTACTACATCAGTGTTATTTACTACATTAGTGTTATTTACTACATTAGTGTTATTTACTACATCAGTGTTATTTACTACATCAGTGTTATTTACTATATTTACTACATCAGTGTTATTTACTACATCAGTGTTATTTACTACATCAGTGTTATTTACTACATCAGTGTTATTTACTACATAGTGTTATTTACTACATGTTATTTACTACATCTTACTACATCAGTGTTATTTACTACATTAGAGTTATTTGCTACATCAGTGTTATTTACTACATTAGTGTTATTTACTACATCAGTGTTATTTACTACATGTTATTTACTACATTAGTGTTATTTACTACAGTGTTATTTACTATATTTACTACATTAGTTATTTACTACATCAGTTATTTACTACATCAGTGTTATTTACTACATTAGTGTTATTTACTACATTAGTGTTATTTACTACATTAGTGTTATTTACTACATCAGTTATTTACTACATTAGTGTTATTTACTACATTAGTGTTATTTACTACATCAGTGTTATTTACTACATCAGTTATTTACTACAGTGTTATTTACTATCAGTGTTATTTACTACATTAGTGTTATTTACATTAGTGTTATTTACTACATCAGTGTTATTTACATCAGTGTTATTTACTACATCAGTGTTATTTACTACATTAGTGTTATTTACTACATTAGCATTATTTACTACATCAGCGTTATTTACTACATCAGTGTTATTTACTACATTAGTGTTATTTACTACATTAGCGTTATTTACTACATTAGTGTTATTTACTACATTAGGTTATTTACTACATCAGTGTTATTTACTACATCAGTGTTATTTACTACATTAGTGTTATTTACTACAGTGTTATTTACTACATTAGTGTTGTTACTACATTTACTACATCAGTGTATTTACTACATTAGTGTTATTTACTACATCAGTGTTATTTACTACATCAGTGTTATTTACATCAGTGTTATTTACTATATTTACTACATCAGTTATTTACTACATCAGTGTTATTTACTACATTAGTGTTATTACTACATCAGTGTTATTTACTACATCAGTGTTATTTACTACATTAGTGTTATTTACTACATCAGTGTTATTTACTATATTTACTACATCAGTGTTATTTACTATATTTACTACATCAGTGTTATTTACTACATTAGAGTTATTTACTACATTAGTGTTATTTACTACATCAGTGTTATTTACTACATTAGTGTTATTTACTACATCAGTTATTTACTACATTAGTGTTATTTACTACATCAGGTTATTTACTACATCTTACTACATCAGTGTTATTTACTACATGTGTTATTTACTATATTTACTACATCAGTGTTATTTACTACATCAGAGTTATTTACTACATCAGTGTTATTTACTACATTAGTGTTATTTACAACATTAGTGTTATTTACTACATCAGTGTTATTTACTACATTAGTGTTATTTACTACATCAGTGTTATTTACTACATTAGTTATTTACTACATCAGGTTATTTACTACATTAGTGTTATTTACTACATTAGTGTTATTTACTACATCAGTGTTACTACATCAGTGTTATTTACTACATTAGAGTTATTTAATACATCAACGTTATTTACTACATTAGTGTTATTTACTACATTAGTGTTATTTACTACATCAGTGTTATTTACTACATCAGAGTTATTTACTACATCAGTGTTATTTACTACATTAGTTATTTACTACATCAGTGTTATTTACTACATTAGAGTTATTTACTACATTAGAGTTATTTACTACATTAGTGTTATTTACTACATTAGTGTTATTTACTACATCAGTGTTATTTACTACATCAGTGTTATTTACTACATCAGAGTTATTTACTACATCAGTGTTATTTACTACATTAGTGTTATTTACTACATCAGTTATTTACTACATTATTTACTACATCAGTGTTATTTACTACATTAGAGTTATTTACTACATTAGTGTTATTTAGCTCATTAGCATTATTTATTAGATGATGATCATCTTTTATTGCCACAAATATAGGATTTCCTGTAAGCAGCTGGTTTCCTCACTCGGACAGTGCTTTTATCTCTCCACCTCCACACCGTGTCTTCTATCATTCCTGTAAAATTCCCCTTAGCTTGTTCTTAAAGTCTGCACTTTAATATCCATGTAGAACAAGAGAGAAGCTCCACAGCAGTGATCTTTATTAAAAGCAGCAAAAACTCTACGGCCTGGGATTGGAGAAGTGCAGTGATGTGATGCAAATATCTGCTCATGTTCCTCTTCCATCTTCTGCACCTTCTCATCTGTTCTCACTAAATGTTCTACCAAAGATATTATATAAGCATGAAGAAATGTTGAAGGATAAATGATACACTGAAATCAAATCCTGGTTTCCTTGAAGCAGAGATAATTACCTGCTGCTGATCATCAAACACCTCCTTCTAGTTTTCTGTTTCTGATTCACTTCTTTCTCTTGTAGATTTTAATGGAGATGAACAATTGTGTGTGAAGACTCCAGTGTTCCTGCATTTCCGTGTCTGCAAACAGAGAACACGTTTATCTACAGGATCTGAGGAGTTGATGTGAAAAAGCCCAGAGCAGAAGGAGTCCAAATCACATGTATTACTTTGTCCTTTAGTTAGTATTTAATAGAGTTTCTATCTTTATGCTACAGGATCAGACCCAATCCATTCTTTATTTTCTCTCTGATCTGATCTCCATTTCTTACTAGTATCAGGTGATCAACCCAGTATGGGATCAGTGCCATCTTTAGGGCACACACACACACACACACACACACACACAAACACTCTCTCTCTCTCTCTCTCTCTCTCACACACACACACACACACACACCTGGATGTATATAATATGTATATGATGTATTACATAAAATTTCCTACAAAAACACCCATAAAACTATAATCATTTTATATAAAGTTTAGAAGAAAAATAAATTGAGTTTTATTTACTCTTCTTTTTTATGACTGATGATTAAGTGAACACTCTAAATTATTAGTGAATGCTGGTGAAATTAAAGAATCCACGTGATCAGTGTGTAGGATACATTGGGAGACCGGGAAGACCTTTTAAAAAGTAGTTAATAAAGAAATAAAAGTGCATAATAAGCTGCAAAAATAATTAATAAATAAAATAAAATAAAGCCTTTTCACCGTTATGTGAAGAACGTGGTGGTACGGCTGTGGGGATTCTGGCCCAGGAACACGGTGACAGGTATCTCCCTGTTGTTTAACTTTCAAAATCTTTACACAACATAACACAAGGGTTTCCTCGTGCAGTAGCTGCTGCGGCTCTGATGGTCCGGGATGCTGAGAAAACGGTGCTGTCACATCCTTTGATACTGAACACCTCACATCAGCTAACAGTTATTTTACACAACTTCAACACACAACATATAACAGCACAACGTAGATCTGGTTATGAAACCACACTCATGAAGACAGAAAACTTCACCATTAAGCCTCTTCTCAGCCGCATTCAGCTGTAGTAGTGCTGCGTGATCTGCTAGACTTTATAGATTTAGATGGTTTTGACGACACACATGATTGCCTTAAACACATTGAACAAGAGACATCTTGTAGGTCTGATCTTTTGGATACGGCCCTGGAAGAGGGGGATTGTCTATATGTAGATGTTCATGTTCAAAACCTTCTGATGATGTGTATTTATGTGGATATGCGGTTGTAAGATTACCTGATGTAATAGTTGAAGCTAAATCATTACCATACACATCTGCACACAGCTGCAGAGTTGGTGGCACTTACAAGAGCATGTCAGTTGTCTGAAGGTAAAGTAGTGACTATATACACTGATTCTAAGTCTGCTTATGGTGTTGTGCATGATTTTGCTGAAACATGGAAGCAAAGACACTTTAAAACAGCTGATGGAAAGCCCATAGCACATTTTAATCTCATAGACGACTTTTTAAATGCTGTTCAACTCCCTGCCAAAGTGGCCATAGTGAAGGTTAAAGGACATGCCGCAGGTGATTCAGAGAAAATTCAGGGATCACGTTAGCAGATAAAGTAGCTAAGGAAGCAATACATTTGGACACAATACAT
>NC_060906.1:1836564-1845618 GCF_014805685.1 Silurus meridionalis | reverse complement strand
CAATTAGCAAACAAAAATATTTTGTTTTGTTATTTGTTATGTAAACTTGACTATGTTGTGAGAACTAAGGATCTTAACAAAATACTTTGAGTTGCGTGGTCTTCAGACCCTGTTTGTTCAGTTAACTCATAAAAGTGCTTGTGATAGGTTACTTTATTATTTTAAGTTCACTCAACTTTTTTTTACAGTGTAGTCAATCCATAATTCACTGTTCCTGATGTTCTGAAATTAAACAGTAGATATGATTTGTCATGTAAAATGTTTACTCCAGGTTTTGGTTTATGCAAATTCTAGTAGTTTTTCTAAACCTAATCTACAGTCAAGTCTTAACTCCCTAATATTTGTTTTTCATGCATGACTTGAATACATGTTTGATTTAGTTGGATGTTGGTTGATCTTTTTCTTCCGTCTCATTTAGTCGTTGGCAGAGACGTTTCTGAAAGTGGTTTTGGAGAAGATCAAGGCGGAGAAAGAGTCTATGGGACATGAACTCCTGCAGTCTCTCTGTAGGGTTTATGTGGGATTGTGTTAAAAAAGAGGAGACTCTCATAAAGCACATGCTCTCGCCTACAGATTTCTTAAAGAAGGTGAGATTATATTGACATTTCATTATATATTTACTAAAAATGATCCGGACAGTGATATAAAGAAGGCAATTGTGTTCTGTTTTTGCTTTTGTATTTCTTCATATACAGTGTATTTTAAATCTGTGGTATGGTTTTGTTTCCTTTGCAGACTCTTCTGAAGCCCCAAAACTGATAATGGTCATGGTGACAGCATGGCTAAGTGTTTTTTCCCCATAACAGCCCTTTATGCAAAGCCGTTCACATCGTGTGCAGAATGAAGGCATACGGAAAAAGATTTATTACTTGCTCAGCAAATATCTGCACACTGTAAAATCAAATAGTATTTTTCTAGTGAAGTATACTATTATGTTTACTTAAATCTGACTGAAATATTGAGTTTACTAAAAATAGTTAATTATTGGTAAAATGTTAAAATAAATATTTGAGATTACTAATAAAAATTAAGTAATATTACTTGAAATATTTAAGACATTTTATTGGGCATGCGCAATAAAGCACAACTCCCCTCCCCCACACTTTGCTAAAGCTTGTGGACTGAAGACGGTTTGAGCATCTACTGATTAAGGTCATTAATTAAAGCATATTTTTGTTTCCCTTAATTAATATTACTTTGCAGAACATGTTAGGAACTTTTAAACTTGTCTTTACATAATCATCTTTTGGACGGTTTGTAGCTTTGAACACCTCGTGTTGGAAACCAACATCTAAAATGTTATTTTGCACTTTAGATCTGTAAAATCGGATTGCCGGGGAGGGGCGAGATGGGGTTCGCCAGATGTTGGAAGGAAGGGGAAAAAAAACGGGATATGGGAGGCAAAAAAATCGAGAAGAAAAAAAAAAAAACGGGACATGGGAGACAAATAAAACTGTCTTACACCGAGGGCACAAGTTTTGACTGAATACACCCTCAAACTTTAACCACCGCGCAAAAATACAAACGTAGCGTTAATTACACAGCCGCTCTGAATGTCGCCAGCGCGTGCACTGCGCGTGCATCTTTTAAAAGACAGCGTTGAAGTGTAGGTTAGTGAATAGTACAGATTAAAGCTGCGTGTTTACATTTTATAAGTAGTTCACCAAACATTTTTCACATGACTTGCATGATAATTTGCATGATAATTCGATTTTTTTCAATAGTTAATACCAATAGTATTGTTCATTGTTAAAGTAGTGGATTAATTCATTTTATTGGTAATATTTAATGCTAAATGAGCATGTAAACTTCATTACAAGTTACTCTGCCTTTACTTGCCTTTAACTTCATTTATTTATTTTTTTTTTAGGTTTCCTGTTGCCTCCACTCAGATTGCCCATGTACTTTTCGCCACTTAATACACTGAAAGTACATCTTTCAGAAATCCATCTGTGGCAGCGGGGCGTGTCGGTTTGTAAATGAGGGCGGGGCCGGGTGCAGGTAGGCAGGGGATTGCCTCACCTGAAGCTGGTTTTGATCTAACGACTGTTCTCTCTTTCCAGTGATTGGAAGGTGCATATAAGGAGGAGAGAGCAGGGGTGTGTGTGTGCTTGTGCGCCAGAGATGTTCTGCGTGGGCAACAAGCAGACAGACACTATATTAAACAGCGGAAATAAATAAAAGCGGTGGTGAAGCCTTTTGCACCTGACCTCTCCCACACCATCCCCCACAAAGAAGTGTGTTATCAGGGAGGTCTAGTAATGGTGTAGTATGTTAAAAATGCCATGTTTTGTGATTTAGTGGAGCTATGCAGTGACTCTAATTATGTCTAATAATGTGGCTGTAGTGATGTTGCTGTCAGGGGAAAAAGAGGTGCAACAGACAACATGCAGAAGAAAGGCATTAAAAAAACCTAGATGGTTTTAATTAAATTTCTTAAAGCTAGTTTTTTTCTTTAGAAACAAATCTTGTTTTACTTTTTCTGCTAGAAAAAGGCTACACTGTAAATTATTTGACTGTAAATTCACAGTAAATTACTGGCAACCAGTTGCATTACTTTCACGGGAAGGTACTGTATGTAACTTCACAGTAAATTACTGTCAAGTTGTTACTGTACTTTCACAGTATGTTAGTGTCATTTTACAGTAAAGACTTGTGAAATGACAGCTGCTTACTGTAACCTCACAGTAGTTAGGCCTTTGTATTACTGTGAATTAGCAGTATGCTCCTGTAGTAATATGTGAAATTACAAGTAATGTCTTTTAGATTACTGTGATATAGCAGCATTATTCCATATAATAATTGCATTTAGCTGTTAAGTTACAGTTAATGTAATGCAATTTAGCATTAGTCTGCTGTAGATTTACAGTGTACACTGTAATAGTCCTGGCTATACCAATGACTTAACATTAAAACAATGTTAAATTTAAATAAACACAATCAAAAATTTCATACGTTTATTTCATACATTTATTACATACATACATTTATTTATTATTCAATGACTATCTCGAAAACGATTTTCCAGAACTGCTTATACTTTACTTTGAAGTTACTATTAAATTTCACCTTCTTGACCAATGAGGAGTTGCTATAAATTATAAAAATGAATTTTAATTAGCTTAAGTTATTTTAAGTTTATTTTTATAATTAATAGCAACTCCTCACCTGTCAAAAAAATTTAAGTGAATTGTAATTTCAAGTTGATTCAACTTCATTAAAATGTAATTGCAACAAGGCTTTTTACAGCGTAGTGTTTCTTTATTGAACAAAGAGACAATATAGAACATAGTAATTAGTAAAGTGCATAACTGCCTAGCTAAACAAAGAACAACATTTTGGATCACACTAGACTGACATCCATTCAAAATCAATAAGTTTTCTTATGAGTGTACAGACGTGCTGGATGATGAGTCTTTTCTGCTTCTTTGACTTTGTGCCTGTCTCCGGATTAATGCCCAAAAAGCGCCTATAAACAAAAAGGCAGAAAGAAAAACTGTTAGTTTTTTTCAAGTGGGATGAAAAAGTAGCCTTCAGTTGGTCAATGCTTTTGCAGTACAGAGCAAAACTAAAGTTTGCTCAGTTCGAACAAGGTGACATTACCTTGGTTCAGTTAAACCCCAAACATTTAAATAAATAATTTTTTAAATGGATTTTCTCCTCAATAAAATTTTTATCAATTTGCTTGAATTTGCTCCACCCAACAGGAATAATGTGCCAATGACATGGATCACAGAGTGCCTCGTAATGTATGCTTCAGTTTTGTCATTTTTACATTCTGACTTTCATAATTTGCAATGTGTCAAGTTGCATCTTTATATGGGATGTAACAGTATCAAAAATTCACAGTACAATAGTATTTCAGTATGATGACCTCGGTATGGTATTTATTGGACCATTTACAGGAAGGAAGACCATTTACATCCTTATATGCTAACAGTTTTTTATAACCTTTCTTACAGCTGTTGCAGTACTACATTGCACAAACAAAACTCTCAAAAAGCTCTTTCTTTTTTGGTCTGTGCTCAAAATGTCCCTGTTACCCATCTTAAGAAGATCTGCCCTGCTAATTTCATCAATGATGTTGCTTATGGTGGCCTCTTGGATTCCAAGTTCTTTTAGTTTCTGACTTAAAATCATATAGGAATGAGACAGGCCAATTTCATGGGCATTTTGAAAGTCCTCAATGATTGTCTGTATTGTACTGGATGGTAGCAACAACTTGCCTTGTAATTTAAGATACAGAAGGGCAAGGTTTTGTAAATAGAGAGTTTGATCCACAGCAAATTCCCTTTCTGGCTCAGTATCTTCCACAAGGAAAGTATCAGAACATGGCTGACTACACGGACTACTAGGCTCAGTAGGATCAGACACACATAACAAGGCGTGATCTAGATCTCTATGTTTCCTTGAAAAATGGGAGGCTAAAGAGGATGCAACAGTAAAGCTGCAATCACAACCTCTGACTGGGCATTTTATTTCTAAACCTTCTTGTATGTGTGACTTTAAATGTTTAATGAGGGACCTTAAGGTGTCACATGTAAATGTACAAAACTGAGCCACACATTTGAGGGGAGTTTCAAACTGCTTACGACGTTGCACAGATGATCCACGCCCTGTATGCTCTCTATACATATGAGATTTTAAAGCATTTGATTTGCGACATATCCGAGAGCATTCAGGTACACCGCAATGGTACATAAAGTCGGGAGCGTTACTATGCAGTTTTGAGTGTTGAATAAACTCAATAACTGTCTGAGACACATGTTCACACAAACTAAATTTACAGTTGAACATTGTGTTCGATTCAGTTTGAGAAAAAAAAAAAATACAGGGCTAACCAGATTTAAAACTGATCTTGTTACTTAGGATATAGATAACAGACTGCCCTAATAACTCAAAGTTAATATATTTGGTTCACACACATGAAAGTTACTAAACTGAACAACCTAATAGTTAAAAAAACATCTTAAACACATTAGTGAAAATATAAAACTAAGGGACAAGACAACTAGGGTGTCAACACTAAAATGAACGATGTGTGTAACTTAGTTAGAAAGCTCACCACCCCCACTACTGCTCATAAATACAAACAAGATTATTAAAAGCCAATAATTATAAACATATAAATTAAGTTCAGCTAAAAATCACAGTAGGCTAACGTTCGTGTACTTGCAAACACAAGAGTTTAGCTTAGTGTAACAGTGAGAACACTGCCGCGCAGGCGCACATTTGTCAGTGGAATTTATCTGAGACAAACGAATTATTATTCTTTCTTTCTTTCTTTTTTTTTTTAATATTTAAACATTGACATGCGCACTTAATATTTCATTTGACGAGACAGATAGCGGCTGCTCTGTACCGCTCTCACACACAGCTAAAGTCAAAGTCTGAAATTAATTTACTTTTGCCCTAATCCCATATATAAAAATAAAAATAAAAATCAGTCATTTAATTGACAAATTTGGACATTTTAAAACTTACCACTGAATCCGCAGAGATGAGAGAACTCAAAGATAGCGCCAGCGCGGGAGGAAAGTCACAGCCGCTTCCTTTAATTTCGCTGATGGCATTCTTTTTACAATAAGTCTCAACACTGTATTATATTGTGAAATATCACAGTTAATGCCTGTGAAATGCTAATAATGTAAGTTACTGTGAAATATTACTGTTACATCTTGTGAAATCCCGGAAATTTTTTACAGTGTAGTTGATGCCACATTTCTCTCTATTATTGATTATGGTGATCTGTTTTATATAAATGCCCCATCAAAGTGTCTTCAGATGTTGGATGCTGTGTTTCATGGAGCTTTAAGGTTCATATTAAGGTAATTAATGCCAGAATTTACAGTTTACAATCAACTTTTCCTTTAAAACAAGATCACACTTTATGCTTCATGTGTATTATTATAAATCGTGCATAATTATTATTTAAGCTAATGTTTGGCATACAGTTTAATGCAGTTCTAAATTCTGGTTTTGTGTACAGTAAGTCTTTCGGTGAAATTTATATTAACTTGTGTGACCTTTGCTTGCCGTCGATTCGTTTTAAAAAAAAAAAAAAAATAATAAATCACAATTACATATAAAAATTCAGTTTTTAGGATTTTTGGTAAAAATTCTGGATTTGCTTCAGAACGGATCAGGTGTTAGCTACAGCATATGCTAGCTAGCTACCGAGTTATAGCCCTCGTGTAAATTAAAATTATCTTTATTTTGTGGTAAAATGCATTAAATAACCCATTAAAATTATTCTTTATGCAAATATTTGTTCATTTTTGTGGTAAGCGGTTTCTAGAAAAAAAGGGTTTCTTTTCTGCTATTTTCCCCGCGAATAAAAGCGCGCGTGCACCGAATAATTTTTTTTGGAATTCTTTCCAATCAAAACAATGTCTGGAAGGTTTAGAAGTCAAATTGTGCTCGTGCCTGTCTGTGCTGTGACTGATTTAGAATGTGCAGATGTGTATAGTTTCACCTCTAATATTTTTATTCAAAATTAAAGTATACGGTATATCAAAATTGCACAAAAAGTCGGCGCTCTGCTCTATTAATGAATGAATTAACTTGGCGCTTGCGCCACACAAACACACACACCATTGGAAGATAGTCAAATACTACAGGTAATTGAGCTTGTTTTTTTTTCCTTTTCTATTTATCAAATTTTTTTTTACCTTTTTCAGGTCACTGATACCTGCGACTGAGACATTTGAGGTAATTTCCCAATTTGAATCTTCTCAAGGCTAAAATGTCAGCGCTTAAGTTTTGGTCAATTAGTAAAAACTAATCACCGTTTAAGTATAAACATAAAACTTCATCCTGTTTTGATTAACAGAAATGATATCAAGTTTATTTGATCTGATGTTCAGTATCTTTGACTCTGTTTTAGATTGCAGCTCCTTGGTGATTCCAGCAGACCTCTTCAGGTATATTATTTTTCTTCATTTTGTGTCACTGGTATAAATGGCCAGAGAAGCTGTTGTAATGTTAAAACATTGATGCCATGATTTGTAGCTAATATTTAATGTATTTATTTTGCAGACTCTTGGATAAAGACCCCAGCAGATACTCATACAGAGAAATTCATCGTTTCTGTTGTACATTTTATTGCATTTCATTACTTAGGGTTTAATTATATTTACAGTAGTCTAGATTAGTGAGTTTAGATTTTTCTGTAGGTAAGTTTTAGAATAGTTCTTTAGATTAGATTAGTGTAGGTTAGGTTTTTATATATTGTAGGTCATATTACCAGCAGATTGTTTCCGTTGTTGTGACTAATTGTTTTCTTTGAGCTGTTTAGAATTTTTTTCAGGTTTCATCCACTTACACCAGAAAGCAAATTTTGAAGTATGTGTCTTAACTGATCAAATAACATAAGTGATCAATAATATTTGTAGGTCATATTGTGATGACTGTACATATGATTTGTACTTTTAAAACAGTTTACTGGTGGAAAGTTTTTAAAATAGAAAACAGAATTTGCTGATAACAATAAGAACAGAAAAAAAGAAAGTTAACTGCCGTCTCTTTTACTTTTCAATGTCCAAGTAAATGCATTTGTGCCACATATACTACAAAGAAAGGTAATCTTGTTATTTCTAAACCTTATTGTCTAATCTTTAAGTTATTTTATTTTTAAAAGGAAAACGCTCTCAGGCTGCTAAGGAGCCGCTGGAAGAAACTGGACCTGACAGATGTGCAGAGCAGCCCACCAACCATGGTTAAGGTACTAATGCAACATTTTCAAATTGGGTTTAAAGGGTAATAGAAATATCATTACACTTAACTAAAATAACATTGGAGAAAAAAAAAAATCATGTGTTATCAGAAGGATGATGGAGAAAGACTGGATGGATCAACAATCCCCAGCAACACTGAGGACAAAAGTGTTTGCTCCCACATAGAACAGGTATGATTAACAGTTGAAGTGTCTTGGCTGAAATGTAATACCGTTATAGTTAATAAGTGAAGTTCACTTTCAGTTGTCGCATTTGATGCTGTAAGATGCTTTGCTTATGTCTATATTAGCTATCAACCACAAGAGCTCCTGTTACCACACACCATGGAAACCAACGAGTAAAATATACCCACTGCACAGGTATGTGTGTTTTATGATATGTATACACACACACACACACACACACACACACACACACACACACTGAAATATGTGCGAAAACAATGCCCGTTTTTATTTCTTGTAATTTTAACATTAGTTTTCAGTTTAAAGTTTTCATAGCATGCTACTAATTTTGCAACAATTTGCTATCATAAACATCTGAATCACTTGTGCATGGTGTTTATGGTATGTTCTCTGTGTTCCCTAAAACTTAAAGTAATTATTTTTAGTCAGCATACTTATTTGATTAATTTATACTTGCAGATTGGAGAGGCCATAAGTAGTGAGCAGAAAAATCTCCAAGAATGTGTCAGTGTGCCCAGGGTCATGTCTGTCCAAGCATCTCATTGCCAGGGGACTTTTCTCGAAACACTCAGTGTACATGTGTAGCACTGCAGTTTCTGGCCTACCAGAGTGAGGGAACCGAGTTTACAATGCAGGACCTTGATAGAGTTCTGAAGGAGGGGGATGCATTGTATACGTACATTAAAATGCAGCTAATAAGTGCAAATACATTTCTAAATGACCACTTGAATATGGATGAAGTGCCAGAGCGTGTCACAAAAAGTAAATCAATCGTACAATGTTATAAAATCCGAAACAATGTTGGGATGCCTGAGATCCAGTGGGTTCTCTGGAGAATCCTGGTTTAAGACTCTACCTGAGAGACTGACAGAGAGTCTAACATCAGATGTCAGCTATGCATCTGCACTCCTGTATATATGTGTGCGTGTGTCTGTGTGTGTCTGTGTGTGTGTGTGTGTGTGTGTGTGTGTGTGTGTGTGTGTGTGTGTGTGTGCGCTTTGTGTGTTAGTGATAATGTCAGATGAGGCTGTGGAGAAACGGAGGATGATTATCCAAAGAAAAGGTTGACCGAGGAACCTACCGTGCTCACGCAAGAACAAGAAAACATCATTCAGGAGCTGCTCATGGCTCAT
>NC_060906.1:1750478-1836464 GCF_014805685.1 Silurus meridionalis | reverse complement strand
TTACATTCACCAAACACAAAGTGAGCCTTAAGAAGTTCATCAAACGCACCAAGACCACTCACTGACTTGCATGATATGACTTTCTTCTCAAGAATGATGTAGTATCCATGAATGCTGTTCTTTTTTGTACCCATGATAAGCATGTATGGCTGTGTGCTTTCTTCACTGGAGTCAAGGTGCTCTTGTATGCTCTTGTTTGGTCAGGTGATTAATCAAGAGTAGTTTCAGTCTCACTTGAGGTGTGAATTGTGGGCAGGCTTACTCACTTATATTGAAGGTGTAACCAGCCTAATCTTCAGTGTGCTTTAGCTCTATCTTGAATCTACTCTCTTCTGGTAAGGTAGGATTCTAACTTTGTATATCTATTTAACTCAGTTGATTCTAGAGTGTTGGTCTGTGCTTATTAGTTTGGTCAGGTGATTAATCAAGAGTAGTTTCAGTCTCACTTGAGGTGTGAATTGTGGGAAGGGCTTACTCACTTATACTGAAGGCGCGCCGCTACAGACTATGGTCTGTGGCGGTAGTAGGTAGTCCCCACAAGTAGGTAACCCCCTTAAAGTCAGTAACTCTTAGTGTTATTTAGAAAGTCCTATTTATACTCTTTCTTACTTTAAAAAACACATTGATCTCAAACTGGGAGATCAGTCATGTGCCTCAAACCCATCTCTGTAGTCATCTCTTACAGACACAGACGTTCCCATCCACAGAACAGATGTCACATCGCCAGTAACCTCATCTACCCTTCCCTGTTGTCTCAATCTCAAACAGCGGTGGTAGGTGGGCTCTGGAATTGTCAGTCTGCTGTAAGGAAAGCTGACTTTATCACAGGCTTGGCTTCCCACTACACCTTTGACTTTCTGGCACTTACTGAGACCTGGATATCCCCACAGAACACTGCTACACCAGCTGCTCTGTCTTCTGCCTATGCTTTCTCTCACTCACCAAGAGAAACTGGTAGAGGTGGTGGTACAGGTCTACTTTTATCACGGAGATGGTGTTTCACACCTCTCCCTTTGTCTTATTTAACCATGACTTCTTTTGAATTTCATGCAGTTTCAGTTACCTCTCCAATCAACCTTTTCATCATCGTCATCCACCGCCCTCCTGGTCCCCTTGGAGACTTCCTAGAAGAGATGGACACGCTCCTCAGTACTTTCCTCTGATGGCACCCTCTGACAGTTCTTGGTGACTTCAACCTCCCATCCGACAAACTTCAGTCATCTTGCCTCTTGCCTTTTCTGAATACCTTCTCCTTGACATTTAACAGCTGCCCTCCAACCCACAAGGGAGGAAATGCCCTGGACCTGGTTTTCACCCGTCCTACTCCAGCTACAGACATGACTGCCACTCCACTTCCAATCTCTGATCATCACCTGGTTTCCTTTTTAATCACTCTTCCTATTCAACCTAAAAATAATTTACATGTCTCTCTTATCCGTCCTAACCTTCACTCTATCTCTCCTCCTCTGTAACTTCATGTACTCTTTCATCTCTTCCTGACCCTGACTCCTTTTCCTCTCTACCCTTAGACGTTGCTACGGACTCCTTCCTCTCATCTCTTTCCTCAACCATGGACCTCCTTTGCCCCTTGACTACAAGACCCAAGAAGACTTCTTGTCCCACACCGTGGCTGTCAGAAGTTTTGCGCAGTAATCGACGAGAACTCCGATCTGCAGAGAGGAAGTGGAAAAATCACAACTTTATGTAGACCTCTCATCTTACCGTGCACTCCTGACCAAATTTTCTATGGAGGTGACTTCTGCCAAAACTGCCTTTTACAAGGAAAAGCTTAAGGCCTCTGCACAAGATCCTCGTAAGCTTCACAACATCTTCTCTTCTCTACTCAACCCCCCTGCTGCACCTGCTCCATCCTCCCTGACTGCTAATGACTTTGCCTCCTTCTATGATGAAAAGATTAAGAAAATCTGCCAGACCTTCACTTCCTCTCCAACAATGACTACACAACACAGCCAACAATCCGTCTCTGTCAAGCTTCTCAACCTTAACAGAAGATGAGATACTGCAAGTCATCCGATCTTGCAATCCCACCACCCGTCCTCTGGATCCAATCCCTTCAACTACGCTCGAGACCATCACGCAAGATCTCCTGCCCTTCATCTCCACAATCATCAATGGGTCATTAACATCTGGCTATGTACCAACTACCTTCAAGCAAGCAAGGGTCATTCCTATCTTGAAGAAACCTGCTCTGGATCCATCAGACATCAACAACTACAGACCGGTATCACTTTTTTCCTTTCTTTCTAAATCTCTGCAACGCACTGGTATTAACCAACTGTCTGTCTATCTCTCACAGAAAAACCTCCATGATCCGAACCAGTCTGGGTTCAAAGCGGCACATTCCACAGAGACGGCCCTTTTGGCTGTTTCTGAGAAACTGCATGCTGCTCGGTCAGCCAAGCTGTCATCTGTACTTATCTTCCTGGACCTTTCAGCAGCATTTGACACAGTCAACCACAAGACACTTTTGTCAACCCTCAAGAGCCTTGGTATCTGCGGAACAGCATGGAATGGTTTGCTTCCTACCTGGAAGGTCGCTCATACCAGGTAACATGGAGGGATCCACATCTGCCCGTGCAGACTCACCACTGGTGTCCCACAAGGCTCTGTACTTGGTCCCTCCTTTTCTCCTCTATACCCACTCCATTGGTGAAGTCATATCCTCACATGGGTTTTCTTATCAGTGCTATGCAGATGACACTCAACTCATCTTTTCTTTCCCTCCATCAGATACCACAGCTTCTGCTCGGATCTCAGCATGCTTGTCAGACATATCTTTATGGATGAGTGCTCACCAACTAAAACTCAACCCCAGCAAAACAGAACTGCTGGTCATCCCAGGTGATTCATCTCCAGGTCAAGATCTACAAATAACACTTCATGACTCTCTGCTCTCCCTTCAGCCACTGCTCGTAACCTTGGGGTAACTATGGACAATGAACTGTCTTTTTTCCCACATGTCGCTAATGTTGCTCGTTCTTGTCGATTTCTTCTCTAAAACATCCAAAGGATTCAACCATTTCTGTCCATACAGGCTGCCCAGGTGCTTGTTCAGTCTCTTGTCATTTCAAGGCTTTGACTACTGCAACTCTCTGCTGGCAGGTCTTCCCCTGAACGCTATTCATCCACTGCAAATGATCCAAAATGCAGCTGCACGACTTGTGTTCAATCAGCCCAAGTTTTCCCACACCACCCCACTGCTGCGCTCCTTCACTGGCTTCCAGTAGCTGCACGTATCAGATTCAAAACACTGATGCTTGCCTACAAGGCCAAAATGGACCAGCACCATCTTACCTCAGTGACCTCATCACATCTCGCACTGCACCACGCTGTCTGAGATCCTCCAGCACTGCTCGATTGGTACCACCTTCTCTCAGAATGAGAGGTAAGTACAATTCAAAGCTCTTCTCTGTTCTGGCACCAAGGTGGTGGAATGAACTTCCCTAGATGTCCGTACAGCAGAGTCCCTGATTATCTTCAAGACTGAAGACCTACCTCTTCCTGAAATACCTAAATTAGCACTTTCCAAGTTTGTAGAATTCGAGTTATATTTATATTGAGTTTGTAATCTTGCATACCAGTGTAGATTTATTAATTACTAGAGATTTAAAGCACGTTTTTACGTCGCTCTGGATAAGGGCGTCTGCTAAATGCCGCAAATGTAAATGTAAATGTTGTATGTTAGTCCCAGCCTAATAAAAAAAAAAAGATCTACATTTGACCTGCTTCATTAGTTTTATAGAATAAAATCAGCCCAACACGCATTCACTTTAAGCAGACCACAGGTGATATTTGATATTTATTTGATATTTAGTGTAGAGGGTTAAGGGCCTTGCTCAAGGGCAGCTCAGTGTTGGTGGGATTTAAACCTGTTTTCAGGATTCAAACCAAAGTTCAATGCCTCTACCACTGAGCCACCATCTCCCAGGTGGTTACAGAAAAGACCAAATTTACCTTTTTGAAGACAAGGTGTTTTTCAGCTTGAGATGAGATCTTGAGATCTTTCAAGACATCTTGAGTCTTGTGGTGATGGTGGAATTACATAAAGTAAAAGAAGAATAGAAGCAATATCCTTGGCCAATCCTAAAAAAAAAAAAAAAACAGCAACGGATCATCAGGAAAAAAAACATAAAGAAGCCTAAACAATCTTCTTTTGCAACACCCACATCTGAGGCAGTGGATGATTCCTGTTTTGATGTGTCGATCACAAGTGAGTCAGTTATTTGAATCAGATCTCTGAACCAGCTATTCATAGTAAACAAATTCTTGCATCATCACCAAAAAAAGAGTAATGAATTCATGAAACAAATTAATTTTTAATAACAAGTAAAAAACATTCAAAATATATATAGCCAATCGTTACAATCTTTGAATTCTAAATCCATAAACACCTGTTTTACCTCTTCTCGTCGAGAGCCGACCCTGGGGGAGGGGGTACTGTCAGGGCCTCCTCCCTCCTACACTCACACAGCCATGCCCTCCTACTAATCACCTTCACCTGTCTTCAATCTACTCTCTTCTTTATAAGGAGCACACTTCCACTCACTCACCGTCTGATCTACTTTTCAAACTGGTGATCATCATTGGATTAGATCATCAAGTGACACAGCTACTATAAACTTTAAACTATCAAAATTAACGATAGCTAAACTCAATACAGTATGTGGTTTTTGCATTTTTAAAGTACACTTTTATAAATAAATACCCTGAATTCGAGTTTTAGTTATAATAAGGAAAACATATAAGAAAAAAATGTATTTGATTAGTTGCAGCTCTACATTGAAGTATACAGTGTCACACCAGACCAGGGAGCAGACAATCAGTCTGCAAACGTGTGTATATTAATGTTTATTGTGATTATTTATTGGCAAATTACTGTAAATATTTTAGATTCATGTTGTTTTTACACCGCTCTTGGGGGAGGAGATGAGCTTTCCTCAGCCTTCTCAGGAAGTAGAGATGCTGCTGGGCTTTCTTGGTGATGGAGCTGGTGTTAAGTGACCAGGTGAGGTTGTCCGCCAGATGAACACCAAGGAATTTGGTGCTCTTGACGATCTCCACTGAAGATCCATCGATGATCAGTGTAGAATGGTCGCTCTGTGCTCTTCTGAAGTCAACAACCATCTCTTTGGTTTTGTCCACGTTCAGAGACAGGTTGTTGGCTCCACACCAGGCTGTTAACCGTTGCACCTCCTCTCTGTATGCTGACTCGTCGTTCTTGCTGATTAGACCCACCACGGTCGTGTCATCAGCAAACTTAATGATATGATTTGAGCTGTGAGTTGGTGCACAGTCGTGAGTCAGCAGAGTGAACAGCAGTGGACTGAGCACACAGCCCTGAGGGGCCCCAGTGCTCAGTGTGGTGGTACTGGAGATGCTGTTCCCGATCCGGACTGACTGAGGTCTCTCGGTCAGGAAGTCCAGGATCCAGTTGCAGAGAGAGGTGTTCAGGCCCAGTAGGCTCAGCTTCTCGATCAGGTGCTGGGGAATGATTGTGTTGAATGCTGAACTGAAGTCTATGAACAGCATCCTTACATAAGAGTCCTTGTTATCCAGATGGGTGAGGGCCAGATGGAGGGTTGTGGAGATGGCATCGTCCGTGGAGCGGTTTGGACGATACGCAAACTGCATGGGGTCCAGTGCGGTGGGAGCTGGGTCTTTATGTGCCTCATGACAAGCCTCTCAAGCACTTCATCATGATGGGTGTGAGTGCAACGGGACGATAGTCATTGAGGCAGGACACAGAAGACTTCTTCGGCACAGGAATGATGGTCGTCGTCTTGAGGCACGAAGGAACAGTGGTGCTGCTCAGGGAGATGTTGAAGATGTCAGTGAAGACATCTGCTAGTTGTTCTGCACATTCCTGAGCACTCTGCCAGGAATGTTGTCAGGTCCAGCAGACTTCCGTGGGTTAACTCTGCATAGAGTTTTCCTCACTTCAGCTGTGGTTAGACATAGCACCTGGTCACTGGGAGGAGGGATTGTCTTCCTCACCACCACGTTGTTCTGCACCTCGAACCGGGCGTAGAAGTCGTTCAGCGCATCTGGAAGGGAGGCGTCACGGTCACAAGCAGGTGATGTGGTCTTGTAATTTGTGATCGCCTGGATGCCCTGCCACATGCGCCGGGTGTCTCCGCTGTCCTGAAGTGGCCATGGATTCTCTTGGCGTGTGCGCGCCGCCTCTCTGATAGCACGGGACAGTTTGGCCCTTGCTGTTTTAAGGCCGCCTTGTCCCCTGCTCTGAAGGCAGAGTCTCTTGTTTTTAGCAGCGCATGAACCTTGGCGGTCATCCATGGCTTCTGGTTGGAGCGTATAGTGATGGTCTTGGAGATAGTTACGTCATCAATGCACTTGCCGATGTAACTGGTCACTGTTGACGTGTACTCCTCCAAGTTGATGAAATCGCCATTGGTTGCAGCTTCCCTGAACATGTCCCAGTCAGTGCATTCAAAACAGTCCTGGAGAGCAGACATGGATCCTGCTGGCCAGGTTCTCACTTGTTTTTGAGCTGGTCTTGAACGCCTGCTGAGTGGTCTGTATGCTGGGATCAACATAACAGAGATGTGGTCTGAGTACCCGAGGTGGGGGCGGGGCTTCGCACGGTATGCGCCCCGGATGTTTGTGTAAACAACATCCAGCGTGTTTTCTCCTCTGGTTGCAAAGTCCACATTCTGATAGAATTTGGGAAGCACAGTCCTGAGATTTGCATGATTAAAATCTCCGGTGACTATAAACAGTACAGAGATGTGCATAGTCATGTCCCATTGAAGGACATTTTAAAAGATCTGTGCGATGGTGAAAATGTATCCACAAACATGCATAAAATAGATAAATCTGCCTTAGGATTGATCTTGTATCAAGACTCTTTTGAAGTAGTGAACCCTTTAGGGTCTGGCAAGAAAAAACATAAGATACTTGCTATAGACCTTACATTAGCAGATCTTTGTCCTTCTAACAGATCAAGCACTGATCAAATGCAGTTGGTGTTTCTCTGTAGGGAACAAGACTTTAAGTAGTTTGGTGAAAAAGTGGTCATGAGCTGCTTAGTTGACGATCTTAAAGAGCTTTAGACTACAGGTGTATGTTTTCCTGATGGACTGAACGTCAAAGCAATTTTGCGGGTGATAGCCGGTGACAATTTAGGCTCACATAGGATTGATGGGTTTGTGGAAAATTTCAGTGGAAGCACATACTTCTGCTGATACTGTGAAATAGATAAACATTTCAGCAAGATCCACTTTCCAGGGCCACATTTCGTACAGTGTTCAAAACTGTGCTGAGGGTTTGCCTCATAGTTTGTCAGCCAGGGTTGCCCCCATGGCTTGGACATGATTTGTTTGAAGGCGTTGTGTCGTATGATATTCCTTTATGTATACAACATCTTGTAAAATTTGACAGACAATTTACTTACCTGGAATTGAATCGCAGGATCAGTCAGTTTGTTTCTGGCAAACGAAAACAGGGACAGGCCGTGTGAAATGAACCCGGGAAGTGAGAAGCTCGGTGGCCACGCTGTACAAAACTGGTGTTTTTTGAGGATGCCGCCATTGTTGATTGGTGACAAAATTGAATTCCCTGGTACAAATGAAGTTTGGCAACTAATTTTACTGTTAAGGGAAATCGTAGCACTTGTTTGTTCACCAGCCATTTCCAAGCATCAGGTGGGGTATTTAAGAGTTTTGATTGAGTACCTACATTTCAGGAAACACATTTTTCCTGCCCACTGTCTCAGACCTAAACATCATTATCTTAGCCACTACCCTGAGCTCATTATTCATTTGTCCATTAATTTGCTTGTGGACTTTAAGGTTTGAGAGCAAGCATGTTTATTTCCAAACAGTGTGTAAGGAAATTACATAACTTTCAGAATCTTTGCTTGACTCTTGCAGAAAGACATCAGCTTCTCCAGGCATTTCTTCATTCTGGTGAGTTCTTCCCTCATACTATTGTCACAGACAAGGCAACAGAGTTTGTAGTGAGTGACTACAATGACATCATTAGGGAAGCTGTAGCTGGATATGATTTTCAGCCTGAAAACACTATGGTTGCTCATAAGGCAAATGTTAAAGGAACAACATGCAAAACAAACATGTATATTTTAAATCAGGAAAAGGATGAAGGCATGAAGCATAATGGTAGCAGTCTATCAGTCTGAGCTGTTAATTAGTAGTATTGCTGTAGGTGTCTGTAGAAGTTTCACCTACAGTATATAAAAGTCTGATATCATAATGTTTCTCTTTGGTGGCAGAAACAATGTAGTTGAGATGGAGAAAAGCAGCCTGTTTCACATTATGTTAAAAAATACTAAACAAAACAAAAATAAAATGATCCAAGATGTTTTCCTGTTTCACTTGTACTATTTACTGACACAGTATAGAATAATCCCTTTTCATATTTAAGCCCTATACAACAACAGTAGGTTTTTTTGAATTGCTTAAGCACGATTTTAAAAACAGGGCCTGTGTTTTTTGCATAATTAAACAGATTAATTAATTAAACAGATTTTTTGCATAATTAAACATTCTAATAAACTATACACATCTGTGTAAAAACCACACTTTGTTACAATATGAAATACACACGTTTCACATTACTATACTGTTTGCACAAGTTACACTCTGCTTTGATAAACCTGAAACACTTTTAGCACTTCTACTTCCCTATGATTAGAGTAGGCTACCATCAATAAAGTACAAGTATAATGTAAATTCACCAAACACTACACAAGACCAATGTTGCAGACTGAAGAAACTCATTTATTTGTCAACACGCCCAAAATGTTGACATGGAGATTCATAATACTGTAACAGTCACTTCATGTATTGTACTGTTAGTTCACTGTAAAAAAATAAAAAGAACTAGACATTGTCTCTTCGCCTAGCTGGATCTGGCCAGAGAATTTCATCAACATTGCAGGCAATGTTGTCATTAGCAAGACACCTTGGAAAGAAATGTCTTGAATGATGAATCCATCCTTGCATTGCTGCTACCTCCATTTGGGGTACCTCAGCCTGGAGACGGAGATCATGTACCTTCCACCGCCATGCCGAGAAACTCTTCTAAAGGGTTGAGGAATGGAGAGTATAGTGGAAGATATAGGATGGTGAAATGTTGATGTTGCTGAAACCAGTTCTGAACTAGTGCATAGCGGTTTAAAGACGCATTTTCCCAGACAACAATTTATTGCATATGATCGATTTGATTTGCTGCTGTTATGTTGTGCAATTGGTCCAAGAATGTAAGTATGAGTGCTGTGTTATAAGGGCCCATATGGGCATGGCGGTGGAGGACCTAATTCTGTGTAATGGCTGCACAAAGTGTTTTATTACCCCCACGTTGCCCTGGGACATTGACTATAGCCCTGTGGCCAATGATGCTTCTTTCCCTCCTTCGTGTTCTCGTCAGGTTGAACCCAGCCTCATCTACGTAAATGAACTCATGCTGGATCTCCTCTCCATCCATTCGTAAAACTCTCTGAAGAACAGTGTCATGCAAAATTGTGTAGATCTATTATACATATTACAGTACAGTAAAAGATTGAGACAGTATGCAAGACCACACTGCTAAAGTAAATACATACCTCTGCATAATCATGCCGCAGTCGTTTCACCCTTTCGGAATTGCGCTCGAAAGGCACTCGATAAATTTGCTTCATTTGAAGATGTCTTTTTTTAAGGATGTGTGCCAGTGTTAATGTTGAGACCTGATGGATATCGTTGAAACTGGCTTGATTATTGACAATGTTGCTTGGAGCTGATTGAGTGTTATAGCATTGTTCTGTGAACATAGGTCAGATTCGGTCCTCTTTGAGCAACTTCTTGTCTTCCTCTACCTCCAGCATGGCCTCCATCTCTACATCTTCCTCTGTTGATTCCTCCTCTGACTCCTCTTCCTCCCCTTCCTCCTCCTCCTTGTCCTCCTCCTCGTTCACCTCGTCGTCTTACTCTTTCCCTGACTCTTTCCATTGTGCTTGAAGACCGATGAACTCACCTGCTGCTTTTTATAGTGCTTATACACCTGATTGGTGTGTCTATAATTAAGCAAACAAGTGTTTGTCAAATTACTGCACCATCCAACCAATTGGTTCAACAGTCATCAGGTGTGCAGTCAGTGCTTTGGTATTACAAGAAGTGACTTCAAGATAGATTTTTGTATGCAATGTGTGTTTAGTGTTTTGCAAATCACTGTGTGTAGAGTTTTACAACAAGTGTGAGGTTGACGATGTGCTTATAGTTGTGCAAATATGGGCTGATGTTTTGCCTCTTTAGTGTGTAAGGTTTTGCTAATATTGTACTACTTTTAATTTTAGTGTGTAAGCAATGCAAAAAAACTGTAACTGATAATTGATTAGATAAGTGACGATCATATAATAATGATAAAAAAAAATCTGTTATAAAGTGGAAAAAGACATCTCGGTGTCTTGCAGATAAAAACAGCAACAAGGTCCCAGAGGGCTAAACTAAGTCTGAAAGATAAAGCTGCATATTTTTCATCCATATTTAAAGATAAAGATGGATTTGAAATAAAATACATATATTCATTTAAAGGTAACAAGCTCAATAATTATGTTCAAGTATTGTTTTACCCTTTTTCCTAAATAATTTGCTCTTTGGTAGGTCGAGGAGTCTTCAGCTGTCACCACTTTCAAAAGGGAGATTTTTCTTGTTGAATATCGAGGGGATGTCTATTCATTACTAAACAATAATCTGAAAGAAGGCACAGACTCCAACCCTCTGCAGTTGAAGTGTTTTTCTTTGAATTTCATTTTATTGGAAAAAGAATGTGGTATGTATATTGCTGTAAATGTCTTTCAAATGATGAAATGAAAACAGAGTGGATGGAAAGCCCCATCTCTGCTTATCTGCACTAAAGGATACAAGTCCTGGGGAAGAGATTCCTTATAACTACAGATATTCTGACTGGCCATGGAGAAGCAAGGTATTTAAAGATTCAACTCAATTTTCAAATGTTTTTTGACTCCAAATCCTTTCGAAGCAATATTAAGCATGTTGGTGATGTGCATGTTGTTCCCCAAAATGTGTAACATTTGTTAAACTCATATGAATGGACAGTTTATTGTTTAAAAGGTTTTTTATTTATGTGGGGAAGTGTTAGCACTTTATTGTGAATCTGCACAGGTAACTGCTGAGCTGGAACAACCATCAAAAGCTATAGCCAGCTGTGCAGCAGGAGATGAAACAGAGAGGATAAGTGTCTGTGAACTTTGTGTTTGTAATACTCAAGGGGATGTTTAATTTCTATTAACTTTTTAAACTTTAAACAGCGCCCACATCACCTGCAGGTTGTTCTGAACCGGTGTGCCAGTGAGCAGGAGGCGGTGCCGTGCCGGAACTGCGCTCACACTCATCGTAGTTTTCAGTGATGAGTTTTTGATCTCGTGTGCTTCATCTAGGATGATGTAATCCCAGAAGAACTCATGTCCTCTGAATGAGGCCAGCTGCTGCCAGTTATTAATTAGCATTTGATATGTGGTAATGACTGCTCCACCCCTACGCTGGATTTGTTCCAGGTTCCGGCTGCGCTCCAATTTGTTTTTGCCATGAAATTCTTTGACTTGAAAGCCAGGGGTACAGTGCTTAAATTTATTTAGCCATTTCTTGATCAAGGAGGTGGGCATGACAAGAAGCGTGTGATTGATCTGGAAGCTGAGGACCTGCACCGTCTTGCCCAAACCCATGTCGTCCGCAAGGATGCTGCCGACATGCCCGTCCCTATGCAGGCTGTACAGGAAGGCCACGCCATATTTTTAATGCTCATACAGCTGATTGTAAAGCCCTTTATACATCATTAAACCACTGTTGCGCACGTTCACAAACTCCTCCTCTTCATCAGATACGTACAGCTCTTTCATAGCCTTCTCCAATCGCTTCAATCGACCCAGCATCTTATCACTCGGACGCACATCAAATGCTCGCCAGAAAAATCCCAGAGAAAGTTGAGCGGCCTCCTTCCCCTGCTGCCTAAGTCTAACACACATACAGAAGAAAAATAAACTGTAAATTCAGTACTTTTTAATTTATAAACACACCCCACATACACATAAACAATACATACAATAAATATCACAGTAGACACACACACACACACACACACACACACACACACACACACACACACACACAGCATACATACATCACAATATACACACACACACACACATACACACACACACACACACACACATACATACATCACAATATACACACACACACATACACACACACACACACACACACACACACACACACATACATACATCACACCATTGGGAGCATTATAAGGAAGTTTAAAACTTATGGAACAGCTGCAAACCTGCCTGGTCGTGGAAGAACGCTCATAATTTCATCAAGGCCCTCAACAACTTAGTCAGGACAGCTAAGAAAACCCTGTGTGACTGCAAGACAGCTACAGGATGACATGATGAAGGCTGGTACAAGTGCTTTAGTGGCAACTATAAGACGTGCACTGAATAATCAAGGACTTTATGGCCGGACCCCAAGACGCACTCCACTCTTGACCTCAAGGAACATCAGGAGTCGACTAGAATATGCCAGGAGGAATTTGGATAAAACTACAGAGTTCTGGGAGACAGTTCTATGGACTGACAAAACCAAACTGGAACTTTTTGGACATATGGACCAGCGGTATGTCTGCCGTGCAAAAGGTCAGGTTAATGACCGGAAGAATACCATCCCTACGGTCAAGCATGGAGGTGGGTCAATAATGTGGGGCTGTTTTTCTGTGGCAGGAACTGGCAATCTTGATTGTGTACCTGGCATCATGGATTCCCAGAAATACCAGGTCATTTTGAAGAAGAACGTGATGCCTTCTGTTGACAAATTAAACCATGATCAGTGGATCTTGGAAGTGCGACGGTTTTCTCAGAGCTATTAGTGGATTTACAAGATTTGGAGGAAAACGGAATAACTGTAGGTAGTGAAACTATATTGTATTATCGCTGGTGATAATTTAGGTTCACACAGCATTGGTGGGTTTACTGAAAATTTCAGTAATTCTCAATACTTTTGCAGATACTGTGAAATCGCACAAAGTGAATTTCAAAGTGATGACCCAAGTGTTTGTGGTCCACAGCGCACCCCTAAAAGTTACTATTCTGCTGTTTGTGATCAACAAACTAAAAACAGTCAAGGCAGCAAAGGAATAAAGGTAAACTCTGTTTTTAATACTCTGAAATCTTTTCATGTTTGCCAGCCTGGTCTCGCACCTTGTTTAGACCATGACATTTTTGAGGGTGTCTTAGCCTATGATATTGCATTGTACTTGAAGTATTTCATTAAAAATAGGCAATGGCTTACATATTCAAACTTGAACAGACGCATCAAGCAGTTTAAATACAAAGGAACTGATGCACTCACAAAGCCATGTGCTGTCAACTCAGAGGTGCCCAAGCTTTCGGACAAGCTGTTCAGAATTGGAATTACTTAAGGTTGTTTCCTGTTTTAATTAATGACAAAGTGCAAAATCCAGATCATGATGTGTGGCAGCTAACGCTCCAGCTTAAAGATTTTGTTGATTTAATTTGTGCACAAAAGATTTCATCAGCACAGGTAGCCTATCTTGACATTCTAATCCAAGAATACTTGGAATCAAGAAAGTCTTTATTTCGGAGAGTCCACTAAAACCAAAACATCACAGCGGTACGTCATATAAAAAGAGTCTTTTCCACTGAGTTTGGAGAACTACTTATTATTTAATTTAGAATGATGCAGCTGTGTATTTTGTGATGGAAATGCACAAAGCTGACTATCATTCTGAATACCACCTGTACTCTGTGACAAAACAAAGTACCAGGGTGCAATGTCTTAGCAGTAATGACTTGGTGGATTTTTATCCATTGTCATCATGCATTGTTAATGGGCACCAAGTCATTCCACTAAAACAGTGTGCTGTCGGAATAAAACATGTTTTAGGCACAGTGGTGAAAAAAACAATATTAAAATGCTATATAAATATAGCAAATAAAATGTGAACATATGCAAAAGTCTTAGGAACCTTGCTATTTTAACCTTCCAAAATGGTTTTAAGCTAGTTATTTATATATTTTGCTGTATCATTTATATATTTTGTATCAGTAGGAAATATCAGTTTGCATTTCCAAACATTTCTTTGAACAAATTTTAATAATCCAGTGTAACTTTTGTATGAGCAAAGAGTCTGGCATCAGTTGCTGTACAAAAACAGTTTTCACAGTACTGTAGCTTTGCAGGTGCGTTTCTTCAAGCATCTTCCGATTTTTGCCACAGTTCTTCTGTATTTAGTGTGTCTCTTTTTCTGTTTCTTTGTGCAATTGCAGATGGATCCAATTATGTACGATCAGATCACTTTGTAGAGCATAAGATTCTGTGACTTTTTGTATACAAAATCTTACTGGATGCTTAATGTCAAAAGAAATGTTTGGAAATTTAAACTGATTTCCTACTGACACACTACAGCAAAATATATAAATAACTTGCTTAAAAACAATTTTTGGATAAAAACTAAGGTGCCTTAAACTTTTGCACTATTGCATATTAAAAATATGAACACGTGTTTTTTTGTACTTTTAGATGTGCAGGCAATTAAATCCGCAAACATATTCTATTCTCAAAATTGAAGACTTGTCATAAATTTAATATTACTTCTAACTTGATTCCAGAAATGACTGGAGAGAACATTTCTACGCTCTGCCATCAATGAGGTTTTGCCTGAGCTTCCAGAGGTGACTAAAGAAATTTTAGAAGAGACTTTGCATTCTCTAGGCGTGGAGACTTATGAGAATTTCAAGTTTATAGAGGAAGATGATTTGCTATCAGCATTGAGGCCAGTTCAAGCCTGAAAAGTCATTGCTGCTTGGAAACTGAGATGTAAGTCATGTTTTGCAGAACAGAATACTACTAGTGCCCAAACTTGCTTGCTCAAAACATTTAAAAGGTAATCAATATAAAAACATTTACATTGTGTTATTGATGATTGCTTTTTGTGTTTTTTTTTTAGGTCAGACTCTTGAAACCAGCAGCTCATCTGTTGGTTCATCACCAGGACATCCCACACCCTTGCAGTCTTTTTCACCCAGTAGTTCACAATCATTCTCTTCCAGCAGCTCCCATAGCCTTGATATTGACTGGGTGTATACCTTTCTGATACTGTGGGAGAAGTTCCCAGAGGAACTGATGCAGGTATTGGAGAGAGAAAACGAGCAAGTCCAAGAATGTGAAGAGAAATGGTCCGGATTGTGGTGACTGAGATTATGCGAAAAGGTTCTGCCCAAAGTAGAAGGCATTCTACTGAAGTTGTCAAAAAGATGGCATCAAAATATCCTAAATCTCTGCAAGATGTAATAGAGGGAGATGTGGTTGGGCCAGGGTACCATTCTTTACTTAAGCAGTTGCAATATAGGATTGAAAATGTGAAGCGATCTACAACCCCTAAAATAAGAAAATGAAAGCATCGTGTTGATGAGTCTGACACAGAGGAAATACCTCCAGAGCAGAGAGCAACAATCCAGGATACTTACGGGTGCATTAACTAGGATGTAAAATTCATGCCCCTTGGAGAGACCCCTGAGAGCCAGCAGGAAAAGAAACAAAACCTGAAGCTGATGTCTCAGCATCCTACTGTAAATCTACAAGAAGTCAAACATCTAATGAAATTGACTTTCTACACACAGCGTAAACAAGTCAACCAGGGGCAAAATATAAAATGCCTTTTGGAAGAGTGGCCGTTTTGGTTCAGTGAACTTGGCATGGCAGTTCACTTCAAGGAACTTACTGGAATTGGTCTTCAAGAAACGTTCACACGAAATCTGGATTTGAAGGGCAAACGACTCTTAAACTACTTAAATACTGTTGGTGTGAAGAAAAACAAAGTTTTTACAGGCAGTAACAAAGTTTGAAGTGATGAGGGGAGAGCTAATTGGTTGCTCTGAACAAATGTTGCTGCTTTTGCTGTCTTACTTTAACGAGAAAGAAGATGCAATGTTGCGCTACGTGGAGGACACATGCCTGGCAGGGGAAGTAGAAATAAACCACGTTTGTTTGACTCCCACCATTGTTGTGTGTGGTAAGTTGCTATTTTTTGCCCATTTCTTTCAGTTTATCTGGTATTTCTTTTTATCTGTAATTTCTTTTTATAAGTTAATTAAAAAATATGTTCTTCTTAGGTCAGTCCTGCTTTTCTTTGAAGAGATTTATGTTGTGTGGATCAGAACATTGTACTTGAAAACATCACCTCTTTCATCACTGCCTTCTGCTTGATGTTTGGGAGCTTTTATTGCTTTAATATTTATTACCCATCAGAACTGGCATCAACTCTGGAGTTTTTGCAGAGGTAGGTCTTTTTGGATAAACTTTATATGATTTTATTGATTTGAAACAAATCTAAGGTAGCTCCTGCAGTGGCTTGGGGGCTAGGGCCCTTGTCACTTTGACTGTTTACCAATATAAAACTATTTTTCACTAATTTCACTTTACAATACGATTTTGTTGGTAACATTAGTTAACTATGTTAGCATGAACTAACAATCAATGATACTTTCATAACATTTATAAATCTTCATATTCATTTCTAAATGTACTTATGTTTCATAATTTTATATCTGTTAACATTATTTAATGCACTGTGAACTAAATTGAACAATGAACAATTGCATTTCTAAGTCAATTGTAATAGAATTAATATTCATAATTTGTTTAGGTTAATGCATTAACAACTAATGTGTCATTAGTTAATGTTAATTCATTAACGTAAACAAACTATGGGTAGTACATTTTACATAATTTATTGACCTTTAAGATTAATCAGCAAATAAATTAAAGATTGTGAAGTTGTTTTTGATCATATTGAAGCTTTATGATTATTAAGTCACCTTTTTTCTGCTTTACCAAGGTGTTTTTTTTTTCTCCATCAACCCAGAGAAGGGCACCAAAGTTGAGAAGACAAACACCGCCCGTCTTCCCGTAAACCCAAGAGTTCTTGCATTGATTCAGGAACTTTTAGATCATGAGTGGCAGGATGTCTGAATATGGACTAATGTCAGATTTCTGACTTGAGACACACTCAACTTGAAGGACAGTTTCACCTTTTATGTCCAGTTATTTCAGATTAAGAGGCAAGTAAATGTTTCAAATGATATTGTTTAAAGATGCATTCAGTTTGTATACAGCTGCTACAGAACATTATTGCTTTTGTGATTTTTGAGTAGCATTCGTGTATCTAAATTCAGTTCACCAGTACTTCATTGTTCTTGATCAGCATGCAATTCCATGCAAGTCAGCCTCTGCTCTTGGTGCCTTTGACGAGTTGTTTAAGGCACACTTTGTTTTTGGCACCTCTTACAACATTATGCTACACAACATGTACACTTTTCTTCAGACCACTGTGTACAACATAGATGTTGGCAATGTGAAAGAGTTCTCATGTTGCTGAGGTCAGAGAAAGGCTGCTTAGCTAAGTGCCTTAAGATTTTCTGCCCTCATGAAGTGTTTTGTTTGTCAGGCTGCGTTACTGGGTTAAAAATTGCTTCTTAGGCACATCAGATTAGTTCATGGTTTTGTTCCTGGAAAGTCTCCACCTTAAATGTGTAGAGACAGGGTGTAGTTCTGTGTTTGGTACTTTTTCAGATTTTAGAAAACATTTGAAAATAAAACATACTGAGCAAAGTGACCAGAATTGACACCACTGACAACCATGAGACTGCTGAGGCAGAAGGACAAATTAGTGCTCAAGCATTTGATCAGATGTTGAAGAGGTGGCCACAACATCTGTATTGTTAGTCAAATAAGAGCACTTTGGATATGTGTGCATCTGCTGTTACACAACTGTTACACACAAAAGTTGCTGGCTTAAGAGTCAGTCTACTATAAGTGGTTTTGCTTTATCTATGGAGGAAGTTGTTTCTGAGATTCAGAGTCAGGCCCAGGATGCTGCTTTGCTCAGTCTGTCTCCACATGACATTGCTACTAAAAGGAAAATAGAAAGTTCAATTGAAAATTAAAAAAAATTGTTTACTTAAGCCAAGCGAAAGAGACTTTTTTCAGAGAAATGGGGAACTGTTGAACCAACCGAAATAGTGCTCAGCACAAGATTTGATAGCAGGAGAAATAAAACCACTGGAACATTTGATCAAGTTGTTGTAACAGATAAATTTGCTTATATTCCCATTTTAGAAACACTAACGTCAATTTTACCTTATCTTATTGATTTGTTAAAACCCAGACATGTTCCAAAGGAAGGCGTTTATGTTGACTTTAGTGATGCGGCACATTTTAAAAGTAATCCTTTATTTTACTCTGAAAAAGAGGCCTTACAAATTCAGTTATTTTATGATGATTTTGAGACCAAAAAAGATATACACAAATTGGGTGCTATATATTTTACATTAAGGAATTTCCCCCTATTTTTAACTCCTCATTGGATAATATTCATTTATGTGCCCTCTTTCATGCACAGGATATTATACAGTATGGTTTTAATTCTATAATCGAGCCTCTAGTAAATGATCTAAAAGTGCTTGAGATTGAGGGGGTTAAGAATCCAGTAGGGCTGTGTATTAGCATGAATCTGGAGATACGATACGTATCACGATACGGGGTTGCGATATGATACGATATGTTGCGATATGGTAAGAAAGGTGATATATTGGGATATTTCTAATTTTAGTTATAGGATAAAGTTTTAGGGAAGCTGTTAAGAACACCACCATATGCAAACCTTAGCAAAAACTGTTTTTTATTTAACCAGAGCACAGTGGGAACTGCATTTGCATTAATTAGCCCCTGTAACATTCAATATGATTGAACCACTTTATGTGCAGTATGAATAAAGGGGAAAATAAAGTGCTTGCAGGATTTCTTAAATGTATTAAATGTGTTAAATTAAATGTATTACATGTTAGCTGTTTATAAACAGACCATATATATTTTTAGACCCTGCTTTTAAAGCTTCAGTTTCAGTTTACAATTGTAGCATGCAGTGTCCTAACATTTTGATCTGAACAAAATAATTACATCTGCTTTATATCAATGAAAAATAAAGTGCTTGCAGGATTCCTAAAGAAAACAAAACAAAAATATAAACAATAAAATATTTACAGATGTTGAACCTTCTCAGAACCTTTAAACTTGGATTTTACAGGTTTCTTTCATTTGTATTTATATTTGTCTTTTTATTTAATGTCAAGGTTTTTCTGAAGAAAGATAAGCTGGTCAATATGCTCAGATGTCAGGGCACTTCTATGTGCAGTTACAATGTCTCCTCCTCTCCTCTTTCCGCAGGTAACACTTGTTCCCGGAATGCACAGGAAACCCTTTGCTAGTTTGGATAGCTCAGGGTACGCATCTTCATGTTCTTTCCACCAACTGAGTGGGTTTTCTTGGAGAGGCAAAGGTTTTTCTTCTCTAAACCTCTTAATCTCAGATGCAGCAGTATCATGTGCAGATTTTGGTGCCATGTTGTTTTCAGAAGTGGCAAATACCATTCCAAGCAAGTCAGCCAATGTACATGATTTCCTTGGCCTCTTTATGGGTTGCAGGGAGGTGTAGGCAGAGCCATCTTCATAGTCAGATAGGTGATCTTCAACATCCTTTGACTGGTCAGTCTCCTCTACTTCTCTAGCTTCCTGCTGAAAAAACATCAAAGCATCAAATAGAACTATTATTATTATTATTATTATTATTATTATTATTATTTATACATTAAATTGTCATTAACTTTCATAACACAATCTAACCTGATATAAGGATAAATTAGCCTATTGCATATTTAATTATTTACAAAAAAGAAATGTCAACTATTTATTAAAACTTAATTATTTAACCAATGAATGTTATTATATTAACCATGTTATAAATATAATATGAACTAATGTTAGATACATTAACTGATACTGATAAAACATTTTAATGTATTTAATAAAAACTAGTGTAATTTATTAATGTATTTATTTGCTTACATTTTGTTGCTTCTTTATGGCAGCCACCACAGCATCCGTCATTCTGGAGTAGGTCTCTTTGATCTCCATTTCAGAGAGAAAGGGTAGATCCTTAAACCTTGGATCCAGAGCTGATGCCATGCACAGTGTCTTCCTCTCATTGGCATATCTCTTTCCCAGATCTTGTGCTATAGCAGCCTTGATGTCCTTTGCGGACTTTGTATCATCTGGGCTTTCTTCTGAGCCCATAACAAGCTTTGAATAAAGTGGTGCAATGACAGAAAGAGTGGGCATGCTCTCTTCTGACATTACCAATGTGGCATTCCTAATTGGCTTTAGTGCCTTGAGCACTTCCTCAGCACATGTGATGTGAGCTTCATTCATTGTGAAGACATCCTTTTCACACTTTCTGACCTCTGTTGAAAGTAGTGCTGCACAGATGGCTGGTGGTTGTTCTAAAAATCTATCTATCATGTCATAAGAGATATTCCACCTCGTGACATCTGTAATTAACCTGTGTTTTGGTAGCTGGAGCAGGTCCTGCTGCCGGTGTTACACCAGAATCTGTGACCACCGTATGTTGTGACCATAGAGGGCGCTGTTGCTAAAATGCAGCTTAAAATAGATTGTCTAGAGAAGTTCACTACGTAAACAGCGTAAATGCAAACATAGGCGTCCATTGGTCATTAAATGTTCTTGCGGGAACGCGCCTAGCGCCGTGCACGTTACCATGAACGCGCGTGCAGAACATTGCCGTCGTGCTGCAAAGGAACAGTTGCATGAGCCACGAACTTAAGACTCATTTACAGTACTTAAAAAGCTAAGCTTTTCAAATGCTTTTGATATAAAAAAACAACAACCCTGAATGTTACTTATTTATTAAGGCTAATAAAATGCATTGACATGCGGATGCTTTAGACTGTTATATATATATATATATACTATATATATACAGGGAGTGCAGAATTATTAGGCAAATGAGTATTTTGACCACATCATCCTCGTTATGCATGTTGTCTTACTCCAAGCTGTATAGGCTGGAAAGCCTACTACCAATTAAGCATATTAGGTGATGTGCATCTCTGTAATGAGAAGGGGTGTGGTCTAATGACATCAACACCCTATATCAGGTGTGCATAATTATTAGGCAACTTCCTTTCCTTTGGCAAAATGGGTCAAAAGAAGGACTTGACAGGCTCAGAAAAGTCAAAAATAGTGAGATATATTGCAGAGGGATGCAGCAGTCTTAAAATAGCCAAGCTTCTGAAGCGTGATCATCGAACAATCAAGCGTTTCATTCAAAATAGTCAACAGGGTCACAAGAAGCGTGTGGAAAAACCAAGGCGCAAAATAACTGCCCGTGAACTGAGAAAAGTCAAGCGTGCAGCTGCCAAGATGCCACTTGCCACCAGTTTGGCCATATTTCAGAGCTGCAACATCACTGAGTGCCCAAAAGCACAAGGTGTGCAATACTCAGAGACATGGCCAAGGTAAGAAAGGCAGAAAGTCGACCACCACTGAACAAGACACACAAGCTGAAACGTCAAGACTGGGCCAAGAAATATCTCAAGACTGATTTTTCTAAGGTTTTATGGACTGATGAAATGAGAGTGAGTCTTGATGGGCCAGATGGATGGGCCCGTGGCTGGATTGGTAAAGGGCAGAGAGCTCCAGTCCGACTCAGACGCCAGCAAGGTGGAGGTGGAGTACTGGTTTGGGCTGGTATCATCAAAGATGAGCTTGTGGGGCCTTTTCGGGTTGAGGATGGAGTCAAGCTGAACTCCCAGTCCTACTGCCAGTTTCTGGAAGACACCTTCTTCAAGCAGTGGTACAGGAAGAAGTCTGCATCCTTCAAGAAAACATGATTTTCATGCAGGACAATGCTCCATCACACACGTCCAAGTACTCCACAGCGTGGCTGGCAAGAAAGGGTATAAAAGAAGAAAATCTAATGATATGGCCTCCTTGTTCACCTGATCTGAACCCCATTGAGAACCTGTGGTCCATCATCAAATGTGCGATTTACAAGGAGGGAAAACAGTACACCTCTCTGAACAGTGTCTGGGAGGCTGTGGTTGCTGCTGCACGCAATGTTGATGGTGAACAGATCAAAACACTGACAGAATCCATGGATGGCAGGCTTTTGAGTGTCCTTGCAAAGAAAGGTGGCTATATTGGTCACTGATTTGTTTTTGTTTGGTTTTGAATGTCAGAAATGTATATTTGTGAATGTTGAGATGTTATATTGGTTTCACTGGTAAAATAAATAATTGAAATGGGTATGAATTTGTTTTTTGTTAAGTTGCCTAATAATTATGCACAGTAATAGTCACCTGCACACACAGATATCCCCCTAAAATAGCTAAAACTAAAAACTACTTCCAAAAATATTCAGCTTTGATATTAATGAGTTTTTTGTGTTCATTGAGAACATGGTTGTTGTTCAAATTAAATCCTCAAATAAAATTAATCCTCAAAAATACAACTTGCCTAATAATTCTGCACTCCCTGTATATAAATGAAAGTGTCTGTGTCTGTGTGTGTGTGTGTGTGTGTGTATATATATATATTGTATAGAGTTATTGTTATTCGGCAATAAAGTGCTGAATAAAAGACTGAAATTTGTTATTGTTCTCCATATTCATTCTAGTGATACCGAACTCTCTCTCTCTCTCTCTCTCTCTCTCTCGCTCTCTCTCTCTCTCTCTCTTATATCCTGAAAAGTGAACAGTAACAAGCTTACAGCAGGGTCACCAAATTTGATAATTCATTAATACAGGTTATCGAGATCGGTTACCTCCCTATATCTCACATGCAATGACTTGAATGTTCTTCATATTCACTCTGGTGATGCCTAACACTCTCTGTATTATATCCTGAAAAATATTTGGCTCTCAAGTCAACAGTGACAAGCTTACAGCAGGGTCACCAAATTCGATAAGGCATTAATACAGGCTATCAAAATCCGTTACCTCCCTATATCTCACATGCAATGACTTGAATGTTCTTCATATTCACTCTGGTGATGCCTAACACTCTCTGTATTATATCCTGAAAAATATTCGGCTCTCAAGTCAACAGTGACAAGCTTACAGCAGGGTCACCAAATTTGATAATTCATTAATACAGGTTATCGAGATCCGTTACCTCCCTATATCTCACATGCATTAACTATCTTTAACATGCATTAAAAAATATTTGGCTCTCATGTCAACAGGAATGTCAACACCCCCCTTTCACACAGAAAGCTTGCCCTTTTGGTTTCTTTATTGTTTTTTTTATTTAATTTCTTTTTTAGTTAATATTACGTTTTTTTTTCGAGTTTATTATTTTTTTTCATCTTATTATGGACTTTTATTTGTTTATTAACTACTTTTTAAAAGGTCTTCCACGGTCTGCCCATGTATCCCACACGCTGATCACGTGGGGTTCTCCAATTTCACCAGCATTCACTAAAACTTAGTGTCCACTTAATTGTCGGTCATTAACTGCAAGTGATATCTGTTAAAAATGGATCATAACATGGTTATGGAACTTAAAAAGCTTCTTTTAGAGGGAGAATATCCTAAGGACGCCGACAAACATCAGCGTTACATCCTGAAACGGAAAGCCTTGAATTTCTGCATGATCGGTAAGTAATTAGCAGAGGAGCAAAATGTAAAGTTTGTTAAGGACATTACTATGTTTATAAAATAAGCATCATTTAATCAATATAAAAATAAATATTTTTTATTGATTTTAACAGTTCCATCCTTGACGTTTCCAGCTGTATGTGATTCTTTCCCGAATAGGAAGCATAAGATTGGAGATCTTTAAATATGGCAGCATTTAATTTTTCCTTTATTTCAACCAGGAGTCTAAAACCTGTAACAGCATGATAACAAAATCAGCTATATAATATATGACAAAGCCAGCTAAAGAGAGTCTTTACATGGTTTGGAGTGAAATATCTCCTGCTATAGAGCTCGAACTTTATTGAACAACTTTGGGATGAATGTGAACAATGACGGCAGGCCCCAGGCCTCCTCACCTTCTCACCTACATCAGTACCAGACTTTACTAACCTTGTGGCTAGATGAACACAAAATCCCTGTATATACAGATGCAGAGAAAATTGTTTGTACCCTTCCATTAAAGAAAGAAAAACCCACAAATGTCGCTGAAATAACTTGAAACTGACAAAAGTAATAATTAAATAAAAATGTGATGAAAATTAACTAATGAAAATGCGATATTGCTTTTGTGGTTCAACAAAAGCATTTAAAATAACAAAGTAATCACACTGGCCTCGATAAAAATGATGGAACCCGTAACTTAATATTTTGATGCACATTCTTTTGAAGCAATAACTGCAATCAAGCGACTTCTGTAACTCTTAATGAGACTTCTGCACCTGTTAACAGGTATTTTGGCCCACTTCTCATATGCACTGCTCCAGCTGTCTCAGGTTTGAAGGGTGTCTTCATGTTACAGCTCTTTCCACAGATGTTCAACAGGATTTAGATTAGGGTTTAATTAAAGAAGGCCATGTAAGTCCAATGTTTTCTTCTTTGATGTTTCTTTATTTTAAGCTGTGTGATTAGGGTCATTTTCCTGTTGAAGGACCCATGACCTGTGACTTAGAACAAGCTTTCTGACACTGGGCAGCACATTTCAAGTTTGAAAACACATGTGATGCTAACTAAAGGGCACCCTTTAATTTATTAATCAATCAATCAAATTTTATTTATAGAGTGCCTTACAACAACCAAAGGAGCACAAGGCGCTTTGAAGTGAAAACATCAATAGACAACAAAATATAACAACACATTGTACATAAAATAGCAGTCGAAACAGAGGCTATGTGTTAAAAGCTTGTATAAATAAATGTGTTTTCAACTGCAAATTAAAAACACTCAACAAAGCACAGTGATGCTTCGTAGGTGTGCTGGAAGAGCGTTCCAAGGCTTTGGTCCCTGGACGGAAAATGACCGTTATCATGTACATGTAGTCAATTATTTACAGTCTTTTCTAGGTGTACCATCATTTTTGACCAGTCCGGTTTCATTTAAATTATTTTTTTATAAATGCTTCTATTGAACCAAAATTCAAATACGTCTGATTTTTATTAGTTAATTTTCAGTAAATTTTTATTTGATTATTACTTTTGTCAGTTTCAAATGATTTTAGCCACATTTGTGTGTTTCTCTTTTTTTTAATGGAAGGGTAAAAACTATTTTGTCTGCATCTGTACGTATACATACACTTTGATTAGGGATAACATTGTGTCCGTAGAACATTGAGTGGTGACGTGAATAATCTTTTGTATTATTAGGATATTATTAGGAATAGAATATTATATGGCAGCAAGTAAACATTTTGTAATTAAAGTTGTTGTACTAGAATAAAAAAAACAAGTGCAAGGTTTTAATTGAGTTTGACTGTTCATACTAGTTTTAAAAAGGATCTTATGATTATGATAATTTACATTATTATAAAATTTTTTTCCAGATGACAATTTGTTTTACATTCGACACAAGGGTTCCAGCAACACTAAAAAATGTAGAGTTGTTTGTAGTACAGAAGAGGCTGACATGCTGTTTAAGGAGTTCCATAGCAGCAACATAGGTGCACATTTCGGCCAGCTTAAAACTAGAGATGCCATTTCTCAACGGTACTACTGACTTGGCATATCAGCGGACATAGAGAAATGGGTAGGCTTATGCACTGTATTAACATTTCCCTCATTGACTTCATAAATTCAATACCTTTTTAATTATATAATAATAATAACAAATTTATATAATTAAAATGTCCAGGTATCACAGTGTACAGTGTGCCAGAAAAATAAAAAAGATATAAAGCTGAAGACAGACCTCAAACCTATCAAGGTAACAAGAGCAAATGTATATAATAAATTATATTATAATAATATAAATTTTACACTTTATTTCTTGATAATACATATTTACAAAATGTTAAATATAATTTTTTTAATCATAATAAAAGTTTTCTATTCATATCTGTTTTTGCAGGTCAAGACTCCATCCGAACTGGTTGAAATAAACTTAATTGGAAAGTTGGCCAAATCTGACCAGGAAAATCAGTATATATGCGTGATAATAGATTATTACACGAGATGGGCACAGGCATATCCTTTGAAATCAAAGTCTGCTGCAGAAGTTACTCAATCAATATTAAAATTTGTTTACCAATTTGAAGTGCCGAAACGAATTTGAACAGATTTTACTGAGTTTATCAACACAGTAAGTATATTCTGCTTCACAAATATTTTTATTTATGAAATGTTCTTTGTTTACAGTTTTATGTAAAATTACAAAAACCTATGTTAACATATTATGTAAATATTAATACATATCTTCCGTAGATCAACACTGAGGTCTGCAAAATGCTTGGCATAAAAAGAAGTCTTTGTGCCACATACCACCCTCAGACCAACGGATTGGTGGAGAGGCTCAATGGCACTTTACAGAGGTGAAGAATGCATCCACAACAGTTAATAAACATAATTACAGAAGAACTTTTCAATCAATGCATGTTCCTATTTTTTAAATACAACAAAAGAGGTGAACGACACAAACACAAAAGAATTTCACAGTGAATCGCTGAAGCATGATCTGTGGACAGAATAGTCCAAATGTGAGATTTTGGTCTCTAACAGATGTATGTTATTTAAGATCGAGAACAGGAGATATACAGTGGAACCCGGTTATCTCGACCTCGGTTATCTCGACAACCCTATTAAGTCGACCTTTTTGAAGTGGAACCGCCAAATTCTCGCTTTTTCTAAGCATTTTTTATCGGTTATGTCGATCGCCGAACCCTAATATCTCGAGCACAAGGGGGGAAAAAATTTGCCATTTAACGTCGGTTATCTCTGTGCAGCCGCAGAAGAACTCGCGGAAGTGGCGGAAAATTCAAACCTTACAGATACTACAGGTGTTTGTATTGTATACTGGTGAATCTCTGCTGTTAGTAAGTGCACATATGCATTTTTTTTGTTAAATGTTATGCGATGAACGGGAGCGCGCGCTCGCTTCAACTCCTTACCGAGCGCGCGCTCACCGAGAGCCGTGCTCCTTACCGAGCGCACGCACGCGCGAGCAGGGTAAGGAGCACGGCTCTCGGTCAGGAGCGACGCTACCGGTAAGGAGCATGGCTCTCGGTAAGGAGTTGAAGCCGGGAGCTTCAGAGAAAGCGGCCGAGAAAGCACCTGCCACGCCCCCTTCCGCCGTTCACGTTTGAGACTTTTCTGTCCCTCGTTTTGGTTTCGGGTTCGGTTTTGGATCTTCCGGTTTTTCCGGTTTCGCGCCGTGCCGCGGTCGCGGTATTTTTAATTTCCTATTTTACATTCTCTCTCTCTCTCTCTCTATCTCCCCCTCGGCATCGCGGACGTAAGTTTTTTCGGACACTTTGCTTTGTGTGTTTGTGTGGATTACTTCAGCCTGAGGGTCATAAGTTTTCAGAAACTTAGTTACTGTTTTTTTTTCTTTTCTTTCCACATGTGGATTAAATGTGAGACGGCACTGTGCAGCCGCTGTTTTTTTTTTTTTTTTGAGCGATCTGTGTGTTTATAATGTTGGAGAATATAATAAAGGTTTGTATGGAGAATGGACGGTGGTTTGTATTGTATACTGATGAATCTCTGCTGTTAGTAGGTGCACTTATGCCTTTTGTTGTTAACAAACGTATGTACATTTTTATAGCATGCCTTCATCAAACAAATCGCGGCAACGCTGTTGTGTAAAAAACCCTTCAAAAACACGTGCATGCACATTCTCATTTATTAACGCAGATCATGTACATAAAGAAATTTCAAGCACGTTAATATATTGCCGCCATTTCAATTTTCGTTTATCTCGATCATCGGTTACCTCGATGCTTTTTGGCGACCCCCTACGACATCGACATAACCGTGTTCCACTGTAATTATAGTGGACATTCTCAATTCCATAGTCAAACATTGAGATGGAAGCTTAATGGGTTGGGGTTTTGGAGCATGGAATGTTGGGGATACCAAGGTACATTTTCATCATGCAATTCCATCTGGACTGTGGCTCATTGGAACCGACTTCACCGTGCAACGAGACGATAAGTCAAAGCGTACGGCCAAGCTCTGTAAGCATTTTTTATAGAACAAACAGTTGGCTGGAATGTTATCTATCATGGCCAGTTACCGCACCTACATCCTTTTAAACTGCTCTGGGATGAACTAGATCACACGATAGAAATTTTCAATTTGTGACAAACAACACTTTGGCAAGTTTTACAGGAGGCATGGCAAACTATTTAAGCAGAGTGTTTGGAGAAATGAACTATTGAGATGCAGAATCCAGGGTTGTGATTTCAAAGAATGTCAATATGCCTGCAAAAACAAAGTCAGTCCATTCCAGCTTTTTCACATCAACTCCTCAGATCCTGTAGATAAACGTGTTCTCGGTTTGCAGACATGGAAATGCAGGAACACTGACGTCTTCACACACAATTGTTCATCACCATTAAACACTAGAAGAGAAAGAAGTGAATCAGTAACAGAAAACTAGAAGGAGGTGTTTGATGATCAGCAGCAGGTAATTATGCTTCAAGGAAACCAGGATTTGATTCCAGTGTATCATTTGTCCAACATTTCTTCATGCTTATATAATATCTTTGGTAGAACATTTAGTGAGAACAAATGAGAAGGTGCAGAAGATGGAAGAGGAACATGAGCAGATATTTGCATCACATCACTGCACTTCTCCAATCCCAGGCTGTAGAGTTTTTGCTGCTTTTAATAAAGATCACTGCTGTGGAGCTTCTCTCTTGTTCTACATGGATATTAAAGTGCAGACTTTAAGAACAAGCTGAGGAGAATTTTACAGGAATGATAGAAGACATGGTGTGGAGGTGGAAAGATAAAAGCACTGTCCGAGTGAGGAAACCAGCTCTTACAGGAAATCCAATATTTGTGGCAATAAAAGATGATCATCATCTAATAAATAATTCTAATGTGCTAAGTAATGCTAATGTCCTAAACAAAACGCTAACCTAGTAAATAACACTAATGTAGTAAATAACGCTGATGTAGTAAATAACGCTGATGTAGTAAATAATGCTGATGTAGTAAATAACACTAATCATTAAATCAGTTTCAGTGTTTATATAAAACAGATTATTACTCACATCAGTATCTGTAGTTTGTAACGTTCATCATCCTTCAGATCAGAGAGAAACTTCACTCCTGAGTCTCCTACATTATTCTTATACAGATCCAGTTCTCTCAGGTGTGAGGGGTTTGATCTCAGAGCTAAAGCGAGAGCAGCACAGCCTTCATCTGATACTCCACAATTATACAACCTGCAGATACACAATGACACACACTTTACTCTCTCAGTTTCTACACATATAATGTGTGTTCTTTCCACTAGAAAGAAAGAGAGAGAGAGAGAGAGAGAGAGAGAGAGAGAGAGACTTTTGACTTTTACACTCCTTTATTTACCATAAGGCATAAGTCATGTTATGTTCTGGATGGCATCAGGTAAAAAAAAAGTAAAATAAATAGATAAATAGTCTAATATAAAATAAATAAATAAATAACATTAAATAGACATCACTAAAACAAGACAATGACAGTTAAAAGATGGGGGTTGGTGTAATCTTTTAGCCGGGCTCTGGTAAAGCAAAGTATAATTCTTTTTTTTTTTTAAGAAACAAAGAGCTTCTCCACAACACAGCACAGCCTCGAACATCTTTAGATCCCCCAAACTCTTGTAAAAGTTAAAATCGACAACAATCCTGGATTTTGTAAGCCTGGGAAGATTCTAATGGCGTCACAGTCAGTGTTTTGAACCATTTTGTTTTTAATGCTCAGGTATATTGCTTGACCAAAAATAAAATTAATCAACTGACACATAAACCTGTTTCTCCTGATGTACGTAAAACCCAAAATAAAACACTGTAAAGTAAAAGTCACATTCAAGGAACTTAAAATACTTTTTAAAAAAACAAAAAGTGACTGTAATCTGAAGCAGTGTATAAAAGCATGAAAAACAGTTTCTCTCTGTGAACAGAACGGACAGTCTTGTAAAACATTGGGGTTTAAAACAGTAATAAAAGAGTTCACAGAGATAATGCAGTGTAAAATCCTCCACTGGAGGTCAGCAGCTTTTTTAGGTAATGGTGGTTTGTACAGTGTCTCCACTCTGGTTTAATATCATTGTTAAATCTAAAAACATTTCTCCACTGTGGGTCCATCCTCCCACTTAGTTTTTTCTTGTTTAAAACTTTAACACAGGCCATGTAGAGCATCTTCCCGTCACTGTCCCAAAGTCACCCCTCATCTCCCCTTCACCCCTGCACTCCAGGAGGGGGCCACCACATCCATCGAGGTCAGGAGCAATGTCCAGCTGGGGAAATGGTTCTCCTATGCAGGACCGCTCTCGCCAATTTTATAGTCCTTCAGCTGAACACGCTCCTCTGCTGTTAGTGTAGACCTCCATCGGTTTAGGAGCTGGTTAGCGATGCGCAGGGACCCTAGTCCTATACGTGCAGCCAGGATCTCCCCTCCTGATAGGTCTGTCCCGGTGACGTTCACCAGCTCCCGGAGTGTGATGATCCTCGAGGAGACCAAGGCTCTGGACAGTGTGGAGGTGGTCGCACCGGAGATGTCCAGCCGACTCCCGTTAACCAGGGGCTCCTCCAGCAGCCAGTGTAGTGTTCTGCAGCCCTTTATACTTTTCTTAAAGAAAGTTAATATTTTTAAATGTCAGCAGTAATAGGCTGGTAATCCAGTAACATTCAGTATGCTTGTGTCCGTTAAAAACAAATTGCTGTCCAGCCCCAGCCCTCCTGCTATGTGCAGAAGTCCACTGGCTGCTGTCCTCCATGCCAGGTTCCTGGGCCCGATTAAGAGTCTCTGGATAAACTGGACGCGAAAGGCTGCTGTTCTGCTGGCGAGATGGACCAGCCCTTGCCACCCTTCCTCCTTGGGCAGATGAAGGACACTCTGCAGAATCCAGTGCAGACCATCCCAGAAGAAGTCAAAGAGCAGGGCCTGGATGTTCGCTAGCAGGTTTGGCGGTCGATCCACGCACGCCAGCTTGTGCCATAGAGACGACGCTGCCAGGTTGTTTATCACCAGCGTTCGCCCCCTGTAGGACATCTTTGGAACCAGCTGCTTCCACCTGCTCAGTCTGCCCTTGACGTGCTCTACAGTGCCTTCCCAGTTTTTATTTAAAAACTCATCGCTTCCCAGGTAGACACCCAAGTACTTAAAACCACCTTTTGTCCAGACCAAACCTCCTGGGAGAATCGACTCCCCACATTCCCACTCCCCACTATAAAACTGCTTCACTCTTTCCCTAGTTCACTTTTGCTAATAATAAAATTTTAAAGCTTTTGAATGTAACCGTATTTTTAAACCTAAAAGGTTACAATTATATATTCTTAACGTAACTCAGAAAACCTGGATTCCCGGCAGTTGAATGGTGAATTGGCCGGTAGTATTCTTCTATTTACACCAGTCTCTTATTACAACAATGAACACCCAATGAATAAACCACCAGAGTACAAATTCAATTTTGCAAATTAACAACTTATTTATTGTTCCTTATTCTGGAGTTACTAATATTTTAGTTTGCTGTAGTTGTAGTTTAAAACAAAAGAGTATGAAACCAATAAACAACTGTAGAGGGTGAAGTATTTAGAAAATAAATAAAATAAAATACTGGTATTGAAAGGGTATGAAAAGTAAAATTTAAGACCTCAAAACAAAGAAATACAATAGAATATAACAAAAACCCAAGTGCACAATATTACACAGTCTATCAGAAAACTCAGTTCTGTATGCAATATATATGAACCAACAACTCAGTCACATACACTATGTTTTCGTTGGGGCCCAGTTGGTGCACGTTCACAGTGTGAAGAGTTAAAGAAAGTTTCTTAAGCTGAAACTTGGAAACAATCACTTACATCCATCCAAGGAAACCAAGATGAACAGAGAACAGCACCAACTCACTGTTAGTGTAATGAATAATTCCCTCAGCCTGGAAAGTCAGGCCGATCCGAGCACAGTGTAACCCTGCGATCTTTCCAGCAGCAACACCGCAACACGTCCAGTCGCAAAGTCCCAGGTCCAACTGGATCCCGTCTGCATTCACTGTTCACAGGCGTTACTAATGCGATAGCCGCTATGCCTTGATTACACGTAATGGCAGAGATGGTGTCTTATAAACAGGCGGTGCCATTGAATAAACTTAAACTTTGAGAAAATCAAAGAAGAAAACCCGAATACAGTTCCGGTAACATCTCCAAAAGATGTTAGCCTCTGTCTCCTGTAGCACACACAGCCTGCACGCAGTCTTTTCATGCCAGGTGCATTGCTCCTCTCTCTCCCGCGTTGTAACTCTCATGACCTTTAACCTTTTGGTCAACAGTCATTGGCCAACAATAATACATTTACATTTAACAAATTCAATTCAATTTAATTTTATGGATATAAAACAAACCCATATCTGAACAAAAAATGTGGCATGTAATATTAAATTTTGAAATAGAAATAAAATAAATAGTCACCATAAAACATTGGAAACAAAGCACATTTTTAAAAGGTTCCTATACTAAAACATCAGTTAAAACATCTACTTCAGACTGGGATCCCACCATTACTGCTAAGTCATCTGCATATGCTGACAGGTAGAGTGAAGCATTAGCGTGTGAAATATTAAACCAGAAAGAGAACTCCTTAGATTGATTAAAGAGGTTCAATTGCAAGAGTGTACAACATTCCTGAGAGGGAACAGACCTGCCTGATCCCTCTGTACACTCTAAAAGGGGCACATAAACCACCATTAACCTTCAGTACACTCTTACTTCCACTGAACAGTACCTTGATCATGGCTATGAAACCGGGGTTGAACCCAAAGTTTTCCAGCACCTTCCACAATTATTTATGCTCAACCCGGTCAAAAGCCTTTTTACTGGTCTAGGAGAATCAGACCAGTCTTTAAACCCAATAGCCTGAAAATGTCCAAAATGTCACAAATTAAGTAAATGTTGTCAGAAATAGACCTGCGAGGCAAACAGAACGTCTGGTCATGGTGAATGATCTGCTCCATCACCCTCATCAGTCTTGATGCTAATGCTTTTGACAGCAGCTTGCAGTCAGTGCACAGTAGCGACAATGGGCACCAGTTTTTATAGCTGGGTCAGGTCTCCCTTTTTTGGCAACAGGGTCAAGATGCCTCTCTGCCCTATTACTTTCCAGAATGCCTTGAAGAACTCGACAGGGAGACCATCTATTCCTTGCGCCTGCCAATTATTCATGCCTTGTAGAGCCTCCTGAAGCTCAGACAGTGACAGCTCCCTGTCCAACTCCCTGGCAACCAACTCTGTGAGCTTAGGCAAGTCTTTAAGGAAGCTCTCTTTCACCTCCTATGCCCCCGACCTCTCGGTGCTATACAGCTTTAAATAGAAGCTGACTGTCTGCTGGCGAATCTTAGAAGGCTCTGATATGAGATCCCCTGATTCTGTTTGCACAGCATGCATAAATTTTTTTTGTCCATTCTTTTGCTCAAAACTGAAGAAGAACTTAAAAGGAGCATCCATCTCATTTTGTTTTTGAGGGCTTCAATATGCCCTTGATTTACTGTGGCCTCCAAACGCTGGAGTTCCACCGTCTCTATCTCCAGAGCTTTCAGAGATCTGGCAATGTCTCTTGTGACATTGAGAGTGTACTGTTGACAGAAAATTTAAATTTGTGCTTTTGCTGTAGGGAGTTAAAAGCTGCCTTTTCACGTTTAAAACAATTCGATAAAAAATAAAAGACTCTCTAAAATTAGCATCCTCTAAAAGTGCGGTGTTAAAATGCCAGTAGGCGCTCTTAGGTTTAATATTCTTTTTACTGATGGTGCACTGAACCATGCAGTAATCAGAGATGCCTACTGGAAAAATAGAACATCTTGTAAAAAATGTTTTGCTGATGTTTAAAACAATAAAATGGATCTAATCTCGCCAGGAAGAGCGTGTTGTCTATGGAGTGGGCCCACGTGTACTGTCTCTATTTTTTATTAAAATATCTCCATATGTCACAGAGATTGTAGGTCTCCACCAACTCCCACAGACGCTTACAGGAAGCTACATGAGGTTCTGCATGGTTTCTGTCTATATTGTCTGATGTACAATTAAAATCTCCTCCCAAAACTAAAAGCTCTGCAGTGCTGCAGTTTAAAATTACATCATTGAGTTTGTGTAAAAACTTCATTCTCTCCACTGCACTGGTGGGAGCGTCCACACAGATAAACACTAAAACCTCATTCTCATAAAAAAACATTTACTTTTAAAAGCCTCCCGTTTAAAATGTATTCTACATTTTAAGAACCAGGAATAATATTGCAAATAAAAAGCAGGGCAACACCACCACTAAGTGACGTGTTATGTCTTAAAATCACCAACCAGTCCCACTGCTTCACCCAGTCAGCAGCATTACTGCTGTCACTGTGGGTCTCCTGCAGCATAACAACATTAACACGCTTCTGTCTTATAAGCTCAAAGCTTTTTTCTCTTTCTATAATCCCTCTCATCGTTAATATTAAGACTCAACTTGAAACCCGTTCATTAAAAAATTTAATAAAATTAAAACAAACAAATGCTAAAAGAACTAAAAATAAAAGACCACACACTATTAGTCTTCATCAGAGTTTTCCCTATTGACCTTCGTTATCATCTTTTTTAATCTAAAGATTTCCTGATCAGTAAAAGCTCCTTCTCTTCTAAAGTGCTTTATATCGTTGACGAAATGCATGGGGTCCGGGAAAAACTCCTCGACTAATACGTTCTTCTGCCACTTAGTGGTTCTTAAAAACTCTTTAATGTCCTCAGCGCTATATAATACGTTCAACGGTTCCTCCTGAGAGTCTAGATTAAAAACTGAATCAGACATTGTGTCTTCACCTTCATGTCTTTCTTCACCTGCTTCTTCCCCTGTCCCCTACCTCACTTCTTTCTTTTTAGTTGGCAAAAAATTGGCAAAACGACAACCGCTCTCGTGCTCTACATGCCACGCACACCCTTCCACCACACATGCGCAGAGAGAGTGGGAAAGGGAGACATAGGGAGGGAGGAGGAGAGGAGGGATGGAGGAGAGAGAGGGGGGATAGAGAAAGAGAGAGAGGATGGGAGGGAGAAAGAGAGATTTGACTTATGTCTCTTTATTGCAAAAAGGTAAAAAAGATTTAGAAAAGTTGGAACATTTGATTGAATTGAAATTTTAAGTTGCAGAAAGCCGTTATTGTCAGGGTGCGAGCGAAACAAAAGGCAGAAGCCAGAGTACAGCTTGCTTGGGGTTTAATGGCATGCATGAGAGAGATACACACACACACACACGCGCGCACGGCAGTCTTTCGGTTGAGAGAGAGTCAGAGTTGCGCATTGGGAGAAGCGTAGCTGACCCGAAGATGCACGGGGAGGGGAAGCGCAACCGGTACGGGATTCTGGAGTCCGAATGGAACGGATGAGAGGAGTCCTGTATGACAAACGGAACGTGAAAACATGCAGCACGGAAAGTCCAACATAAACACACACACACGCATGCACGTGCGCACACACACTCACACACACACACAGCAGTCGCAGGAGTCCGGGGGCGAGACATCGCCTTCAGGGGAGCTCAGTGAGACCTCACCATCAAAGGAGCGCGGTAGCGAGGCGGAGGAGGAGCTCAAAGGCGTGATGTCGCCATCGGAGGAGCACAAAGGGGAGACGTCATCGACGAAGGAGCTCGACGGCGAGACGTCGTCGACGAAGGAGCTCGGAGTCATGATGTCGCCATCAGAGGAGCTCGGAGGCGTGGCGCCGCCATCGGAGGAGCTCGGAGGCGTGACGCCGCCGTCGGAGAAGCTCGGAGGCGAGACGTCGCCATCGGAGGAGCTCGGAGGCGAGACGTGCTGGAGCGGAGAGGAGCTCTCGGAGACTCTGTGGAGCGGAGAGGAGCTATCGGGGCGCTCTGTCCCAGAGCTCCTCTCTGTCCCAGAGAGGAGCTCTGGGACAGAGAGGAGCTCTGTGACGTGGCTTCACCTCCAGGGGGACAGTGAGGCGAGCCTCGCCATCGAGGAGACCGTGAGGTGAGCTGTCGCCTTCTGGGAGATTGTGAGGCATACAGTCGCCATCGGGGAGACTGTGGGGCGGTGGTACGACGTTCCATTCACGACCAGGCCGTGGTGCGACGTCCCTTTCCCGGCCAGGCAGCGGTGCGACGACCCTTTCGCGGCCAAGCTGAGTGCTCCGAAGCGGAACGGAGCTGTCCTGGAGGTCCTGGAGCGGAACAGAGCTCGCCTGGAGACCTTGGCGTGAAACGGGGCGTGCCTGGAGACCTTGGCGCAGAACGAGGCTTGCCTGGAGACCTTGGCGCCGAACTGAGCTCTCGTGGACTCTTTGGAGCTGAGAGAAGCTCTCGTAGACTCTCTGGAGCTGAGAGGAGCTCTCCTGGCGGTCCTGGAGCGGAGCTGAGCTCTATTGGCGGTCCTGGAGCAGAGCTGAGCTCTCCTGGCAGTCCTGGAGCAGAGCTGAGCTCTCCTGGAAATTCTGGGGCGGCGTGGCGCGTCCACGGGAACCCCGGAACAGAGCGGCGTGCTCGTGAAAACTCTGGAGTGGAAAGGAGCTCTCCCAGAAACCCTGGAGCTGAACAGAGCTGTCCCGGAAACCCTGGAACGGAAAGGAGCTGTCCTGGAAACTCTGGAGCGGAACGGAGCGGTCCCGGAATGGAGCGGTCCTGGAACGGAGCAGTCCCGGACACACTGGAGCGGAGAGGTACTCTCGGGGACACACTGGAGCGGAGAGGTGCTCTCTGGGACACACTGGAGCGGAGAGGAGCTCACCTGGAGGTCCTGGAGTAGGGTAAGGATCTCCTGGAGGCCCTGGGGTGGAGTAGAGCCGTCCTGTAGGACCTGAAGCAGGGCGGAGGTCTCCTGGAGGTCCTGGGGCAAAGCGCTGCCGTCCTGGAGGGCCTGGAGCAAGTTCTGGAGCAGGGTGGTGATCCCCTGGAGGTCCTGGGACGGAGCTCTCCGGGATACACTGGAGTGGATCCGTGCTTTCGGTAGCGGGAGAGAAATGGTGGAGATCGGCGGTGACCATCCCTAGTTCCCTGGTGAGAAGCCAGATAAACCGGGCGCACGAGCCGAATTTGCCACCAGAGGCGCTCCACAACTCACTGGCCAGAGAAAGGGGTTCACCAGACAGCAGAGAAATGTGGAGTGTAATCTTGTCTGCTTCAGTGGGGTAAGAGGATGAATAAAAGCTTATATATTCACCGATGCCCCGTATGAATCAGCCCCACACAGCCCTGTCGCCGGAGAAGCTAGCCGGGAAATCCATGACGTCATCACAGAGAGAGAATGCAGTGCGAATCCTACCTCCGAGGTTTCGGTTCGTGCCGGGACCACGACGGTAATCCGATCATTTTCCTTCATTTTTTTTTTTTTTTGTATATTCCTTTTCAGGGGTTCGTTATTCTGTCAGGGTGCGAGCGAAACAAAAGGAGGAGCCGGACTACAGCTCGCTTGCACACACACAAACACGCACGCACGTCAGTCTTTCAGTTAAAAGAGAGTCAGAGTTGAGCATTGGGAGAAGCGTAGCTGACCTGAGATGCACGGGGAGGGGAAGCGCAGCCGGTACGGGATTCTGGAGTCCGAATGGAATGGATGAGAGGAGTCCTGTATGACAACCGGAACGTGAATACATGCAGCACGGAAAGTCCAACATAAACACACACACGCGTGCACGCACACACACACACACAGCAGTCCTTGAGAGTCCGAAGTGCGCTTGGGGACGAAGTGTAGCGGATCCGAGATGCACGGAGTGGTAAAGTGCAGGATAGTAGATCTACCGGATAGTAGATTCCGAATGGAACGGATTGCATACAGTACCGCATGCAACAGCGAACACATGCAGCAGTACGTAACACCTAACACATTCAATAACGAACGCCGGGAGTGATGAGGAGCTTCAGGTGTGCGTGATTAGGCCTGGAGCTCCAGAGAGAATGAAGGTATGATTGATGATGAGCTCCAGGTGTGCTCCCGGAGGCATAGAGAGCCACCAAAGGGGGCGTGGCAGGTGGTTCCCTGACAGTTATGATCAACATCACAACAACATTCATTTATTCCTCATTTGCACTGAAGAGTTCCTGAACATCTGCTGATAAACAAACTGGATTTTTACTCATGTTTGTATTAATTCAATTCAATTCAATTCAGTTCATTCTTTTCCATTTCACTTCCTTTTCTACACAATCATATGATCATTTCACTTCCCCAAATAAAAAGTTCAGTAGTAGCTGAGTATCTTTGCTGCTCTTTGCATATTTGGGGCCATAAACAAAGTGTTTACATTTCCATGTGCGGCATCAAGCAGACGCCCGTGTCCAGAGTGACGTCCAGAAGTGCTTTAAGCCTCAATACACTTTACATGCACTTTCCCGATCTTCCATCACTGACTCATAGATTCAAACCTCTTCTTCTCTTTTTTCCATTCTTTCCAAAAGTGTTTGAAGTTTTCACACAATGTTTTTTCCTGTAAAGTTTATTACTGAAATTCCAGTAGGAACTTCTGTGTTCTTGTTATTAGTGTGCACTCGACTGGGATTAGTTTATGGTCTGAAAGTGGTGTTGGGAGAAGATCAGAGTGTGTGAGCATGTTCCTCATGGTGTGTGTGATATGTAGAACATGTCTAAACGTGCTGCAGAAACCCTGCCTGTGCGGAACTTCACCCACGTGTACTGACGTGTTCGTGGGTTGTTTTCTCTCCATCTGTCTGAGAAGTAGTTCTTACTACTTGTGTTAGGAGCAGAAATATTTACAAACAAAACATTGAAGTGGTTGATTTCAGCTCTCACTATGAGGGTCTACCTGCTTCTACCTCATCCTGTGAGACTCCAGCACTAATATTAGATCCATGACTCAAGATTTTTCCTCCTTTCCATCACAAGCCCCAATCCACCTCATTGTCCTCGTCACTATGTGTCTCCTGCAGGAAGATTATACTCAGTTTCTTTAAGCCTTTACTTTCTGAATTATTTCTCTTTTTTTCTGTCCTTTATCTCATTTATGCTCAGGGATCCCACCTGCAGAATCTCCATGAGAAAGAGAGAGATAATAGAGAGCTGATAGAGAGGAAAACAGGAGAGGAAACATGATGACTATGTAGATTTCCCCTTGTTAGTCTCTTTTCCAGGTTGTTCACCGTGTGTGATTGCTGTTGAGAGTTTTTTTAATAAAGATGTTTCTGCTGTGGTGTGGTTCAGAGCGAACATGTTTTCCTCAGAAGACAAACATTTCTAGATGGGGAAAGAAATCGCTTACTTCAACTCCTCCTTTTCCTTTAATCTCATTAAAAAACATCTTTGTATTTGTTTGACAGAGTAAAGATACTTTTCAGACGTGTCTGACCACTGTTCCTCATCTCTGATGCTCTAAAGAGAACGCCAAGATAAATCACTCAGCTGCTCGGTCAGGGCTTCCTCCATCTCACAAAGCTAAGCTCCCTCAGCTCCCACAGCCACCACCTAAACTCATTCTTTACTTCCCTTATTGGTCTTTTCACTCTTCTCTAACTTTACCATTCACATCACTGACTATCACACTCATCACTGACCATCACACTCATCACTGACCATCACACTCATCACTGATCAAGAGAGAGAAAAGGAGAAAGATGTAAAGTGAGATGTTTGAAATCTAAATGTGGAGTAAAAGAAGCTGTAGGTTCTTCTGCTCCAGACAGTATTTTCAGGTGTTAATCTACTGGAAATACAGATTTAATGCTGCAGGTTTAATTGGACTTTTGAGCTGCAATAAAAGTCACAACAGCTCAATTCTACACTGAGGGATTTTTGTAGCTTGTTAGATATTAGATCATCTTCTCTTTTTTCATTATTCTGCCTTGCGACATTCACATTTATATCAACACTTTTGTACATTTATTAGATATTAGAAACTAAAACAATACAAAGTCAATACAAAGTCATGATAATAAAAAGATAAACATTAAATCAACACTCATTTAAACTAACAAACGAAATTACAAAATAAAATTACAAACTTCCTCCTCAGAACATTGATGCTGAACCTAAAAGCTCTGCTTCAGTCTCACTATTAGAGAATGTGTGTTACTGAGGAGCAGGTCATGTGACTCTCAGAGATGATCTTACCTTAGTATCTCCAGTTTACAGTGAGGATTCTCCAGTACAGCAGAGAGAAACTTCACTCCTGAGTCTCCTACTTTATTCCCAGACAGATACAGTTCTCTCAGGTGTGAGGGGTTTGATCTCAGAGCTGAAGCGAGAGCAGCACAGCCTTCATCTGATACTCCACAATCACACAACCTGCAGATACACAATGACACACACTTCACTCTCTCAGTTTCTACACATTACACATCCTTTGGATGAATGGATGTGTGGATGGATGGATGGATGGATGGATGGATGGATGGATGGATGTGTGGATGGATGGATGGATGGATGGAGAATACATGTTATTATGGACATAAAAATATAAAATTAAAACAAATGAAACAAACAAACAATCAAAGTCAAAACATAAACCCAAAACTCAAATAAACAACATATCTATTTCTCTCAATACAACACAAATAATGTTATTAAACTGACTGTTTTACAAGACTCAAATCATGTGTGTGTGTGTTCAATTAAACACTCTAGCTTTTAAAAAATTCAAAAACAGTTACATCATCTTGATTTGGTCTGTTTTCAATTCTGTTTCTAATTGTGACATATATTACAAGTTTTGTTTGTCCAACAATAAAATTAATCAACTGCCATTTTATTCTCTGCTTTTGACAAAATCTCAATCAAACTAAAAAGTAGTTTCTGAAATCTTAAAAGAATTCATCAAGGTAGATAATCTGAAACATTCTGACAAAACACTTCTACAGCTCTTTTCCTTCAGCTAAACTCAGATCCATCTCTTTAGACCTTCTATATCCAGCAGTGTGCTACATACCTCTTAAATCAGGAGAAATGGTGATTTTGGAAAATTACATATCTGAATCACTTCATCAGCAAAGTTCTGTAACATAATTAATTCTTCCTCTGTTGATCTATTTTTCCAGAGTTTTAAAATAAATTCAGTATGGCATGAGGACCTCTGACCTAAAATGGCGGCCAGTGCAGGAGCATCACTTAAATGAGGCTCAGCCACATCAATTACGTTCCTTAACTTCACCATACCAGAGCCACAAAGTCTTAATGAAAGACCTGCAAACACTCATTTGATAAGACAAAGGAATCCTTTAACCAAAGGCTCCTCAAGCAACCAAAACAATGACTCTGTTTTACAAACCTTGATAAAACTGAAAAGTCCCCACATTTTAAATAGTCCATGATAAAAAGAAGGAAGTCCTTTTGAAATTCAATTGTTTGTGATCCGTAAATACCAGAGTACTGTCAAATCCAAGTCCATCGATCTGCTGTAATATGTTCTGAGCCACGTTCCTCCAAACTAGATCTTCAGACCCAGTTAACAGTCTCTGGATAAACTGCAAGCGAAAAGTTGCAAGTCTACTAAACAGATGCACCAGACCTTGCACCAGACCTCCTTCTTCCACAGGCAGGAAAAGTAGGCTTTGAGAGACCAGTGAAGCCATCCCAGTCCTGCGTTGCTTGTAATCTGGAAAGCAGACCTGAAGGAGGGTCTACACACACAAATCTGTGCCACAATGTTGAAGCAGCCAAATTGTTCATTATTAAAACACGTCCTCTAAAGGAAAGTTGTGGATGAATCCACTTCCAGTTTTTAAACATGCCCTTTATTTTTTCAACCAGCCCAAACCAGTTCTTTTCTTGTGTGACAGCATCTCCAATAAACACTCCTACATATTTAAGACCTTCTTTTTTCCAAGTTAACCCACCCGGTAATAACGTGGCCCCTTCTCCCATTTTCCAACAATTAAGGCATCACTCTTCAATTTATTTTAGCAGCAGATATATTTCAAACTCTTGAATGATTTTTACTTGAGTATTTATATCATTCTGCCCATTGACCATCATCATTCATCTCAGCATAACATGAGGTAACATGGTTCTATATTAGACCATCATTTGTTTAATAATGGTTCAATTGCTAAGGAGTAAAGCGTTCCAGAGAGTTACAACCTTGTCTGATGCCCCTGTTAACACTAAAAGGCAGACAAACCATTGATTTTCAATGTCATACTTCCAAAAAAGAACATGTGTTCCAAGATATTGGTGCTCAACCCTATCAAAAGCTTTTTCCTGATCAATGGAGATGAGCCCTAAATTAATGCCCAATAGGCCAGCAACCTCTATTACATCTCCAACAAGAAAAATCTTCTCAGAAATAGACCTACCAGGTAGACAATAAGTCTGGTCAGGATGTATGATGTCCCCTATCACTTCTCTTAATCTATTTGCCAGAGTTTTGGAAAAGATTTTCAGATCGGAGCACAACAGGCTCACTGGTCTCCAGTTGTTAATTTCCTGAAGGTCACCTTTCTTGGGTAGGAGTCACAGCTCCTACAGCTCACTGGTAAAACCCTCAGCTATGCTCTCATTGAGAACATCCAAGAGATCTTCACCCAACACCTCCCAAAAGACTTTATAAAACTCAATTGGGAGCCCATCAAATCCTGGAGCTTTTCCACTCTCCATAATCTGCAATGGCTTCCATAGCTCCTGTGCACACAAAGGCTTCTCTAGCGCCTCCTTCGACTTTTTGAAGCTTACCTTGATAAAAACTGGCAGACATTTCCTCATCATCTTTATATTCACTCCCATACAGATCCTTCTAGAACCTTCCAGCCCTTTCTCTTATTTTAGACAGCACTGTAAGCTCCTGCCTGTTCTCTGATCACAATGAGTGAATGTATCTACTCTGGCCATTTTTTCTTTTCAAATGAAAAAAGAATTTGGATGCAGCATCCATTTGTGTTCCGTTTTGTTAGCGTGACCTGACCAATGCACCTTTTGCCTTCACGCCTAACAGGTCTGCAAGAAACATCCTTTTGGACTTGAGAACATCAACACTATTTTGTTCTCCAGTAGACTCAAATTGTTTGTACATCTACTGTTTCCTCTTCAAGTTCTTTAATTTTAGAATATTTTTTGAAAGTATACTGTTGACATAACTTAATTTCAACTTTTCCAACATCCCACCATTGTTTTACATTTATAAAACTCTTTTTTTATTATTACAATTCCTTTAAAAAAAACCTCTTTAAACTTTGCATCACTCAACAAAGAGACATTGCCATAGGAACTCTTTACCTTATATTTGATATAAACACTTTACAGACAACAATATCATGATCAGAAACCCCAGAAGGACTTACAGCTCTTCACAATATTTAAATGATGTTTAAAACAGTAGTCATCTAATCTAATAAAGAAATAACATTCTCTCAGTGTGCAACCATGAATATTGTTTATCATTGTTGTTTAAAATCTCCATATATTCACAGTTTATGGGTTTCAGTCAAAGTGCACATCACAGCTATACATCTCAGCGTGATTCCATCTAATACACATTTGTACAATTAACATCACCTAAAACACATTCATCTGAATTACAACTCTGCAAAATTCCATTAAGATCATGAAGAAAACAAACTCTCTCATTAGCATTATTAAGCAAACATTAAAACATTACATTTTTCAAACCAGCAATTTCTTGCTTCACCTCAGAAGAGACAGGAGTGAATGTGCAGAAAGCACAGCTACTCCTCCTCTAGAAGAGCTGATGTGAGCACACCACCACCCCTTCCCTTCTTTCCTCCAATTCATTTCATTTAAAACATCACTGTACGTCTCCTGAATAAACATCACATCAATTCTCTTCTGTCTTAATAATTCAAATAACAATGTCCTTTTATAAGCATCTCGTGCAGCATTTATATTAAGAGCCTTTTCTCAGCACACTCATAAAGAAGAATGAGAGAAGGATCACACACAAGACAAATTTCAGCATGTGAAGGCAGAGAAAACTACATTGTTTCAAACCCCATCCTCTGCCTGAAGTTCTGATCTTCATTTAGCAGGAATTTTCCTTCATCTATATATTTCCTGAACGGTGAACTTTTCTTCATCTTCACTTCACATTAACATCCCAACAGAATCAACACATTTGTGATCAGGAAAAGAATCTGTAACCTGCACATTTTCATCTTTTTATCTTTGTAAAAAGATTTGACTTTATCAAAAGAATAGTCACTACATGTCTTCCTTCTGCTCTTATTGTCCAGAGTTTCACTGTCAGAATCTTCAACAGGACTTTGATTCTCATTCATTAACTTGTGTTTGATCATCTAATTCAGCAGAACCAGTGAGAACAGTATCTCAGCCTGATCATTCAGCAGAACCAGTGAGAACAGTATCTTAAGCCTGATCCCATTCAGAACCAGTGAGAACAGTATCTCAGCCTGATCATTCAGCAGAACCAGTGAGAACAGTATCTCCAGCCTGATCATTCAGCAGAACCAGTGAGAACAGTATCTCAGCCTGATCATTCAGCAGAACCAGTGAGAACAGTATCTCAGCCTGATCCCATTCAGCAGAACCAGTGAGAACAGTATCTCAGCCTGATCATTCAGCAGATGTGTGAGAACAGTATCTCAGCCTGATCATTCAGCAGAACCAGTGAGAACAGTATCTCCAGCCTGATCCCATTCAGAACCAGTGAACAGTATCTCAGCCTGATCATTCAGCAGAACCAGTGAGAACAGTATCTCCAGCCTGATCACATTCAGCAGAACCAGTGAACAGTATCTCAGCCTGATCATTCAGCAGAACCAGTGAACAGTATCTCCAGCCTGATCACATTCAGGAGAACCAGAGAACAGTGTCTCAGCCTTTTCATCAGGTACATTCCTGTGTGGTCTGTACACAGGAACTTCTAATGTGCTCCTCCTCTCCACACTTAAAACATCTCATAGTCTCAGAACTTACATACACAACACAGTCAAAGCCATCGATTCTGAATTTAAAGACTTGATGACTTTTAGACCATAGACTTGTGGTCTAAAAGAGACTACATGTTTAAGTAAAGGGATTTACAGCCGAGCAGAACTTTCCTCATTTGTGAAACAATTTTTCCATATCTACACAATTCCGTTATCATTCATCTTTTATAAACGGGGGAACATTGGACAAAATGATCTTTTTTGCCGGTTGGACTGAGGGAATTACTGGAGTAAACGTCTCCTGAATAACAACTCCATTTTCATGTTTACTTTCTCAATGTTCTCTAAAAATCACCACAGCTGTTCATTCAGAGTCTGACATTATACTGTCATGTCCAACAATCTCTAAACTGAGTCTTCAATACAATTCATCTAGCAATCTTGATGTGAGAAAAACTCATGTGAGTCTGAGAATTGTATGGTGCACTTCACTTCCTGAACATCTCACACAAAACCAAGTTCAACTCTGACACAGAAGCAAAGTAGCTGGAAAAAAAAGGAAAAATGTCTCTACTCTCAAAAATAATTAGCGACAACATTATTAGCAGAAATGGTTAGCAGAAAAAGAGAGAGAGAGAGTGAGTGTGTGTGTGTGTGTGTGTGTGTGGTCAATCAACACTAATTTAAACTAACAAACAATAAAACTATAAAGTTCCTCCTCAGAACATTGATGCTGAACCTAAAAGCTCTGCTTCAGTCTCACTATTAGAGAATGTGTGTTACTGAGGAGCAGGTCATGTGACTCTCAGAGATGATCTTACCTCAGTATCTCCAGTTTACAGTGAGGATTCTCCAGTACAGCAGAGAGACACTTCACTCCTGAGTCTCCTACTTTATTCAGACAGATTCAGTTCTCTCAGGTGTGAGGGGTTTGATCTCAGAGCTGAGCGAGCAGCACAGCCTTCATCTGATACTCCACAATCACACAACCTGCAGATACACAATGACACATTTCTCTGTTCTACATCCATGTTTTGAAAATTGTTGTTATTGGATTGTTGTGTTTTGTGTAGAAAAGAGAGAACATGTGTGTGTTGTTGTGTTGTGTGTGTGTGTTTGTGTGTGTGAAAGAGAAAAGAGTGTCTGTGTTTGTGTGTGTGTGAGTGTGTGTCTGTGTGTGAGTGAGAGAGAGAGTGAGTGTGTGTGTGTGTGTGTGTGTAGAGTGTGTGTGTGTGTGTGAGTGTGTGTGTGTGTGAGTGTGTGTGTGTGTGTGTGGTCAATCAACACTAATTTAAACTAACAAACAAAACAAAAAATAAAACTATAAAGTTCCTCCTCAGAACATTGATGCTGAACCTAAAAGCTCTGCTTCAGTCTCACTATTAGAGAATGTGTGTTACTGAGGAGCAGGTCATGTGACTCTCAGAGATGATCTTACCTCAGTATCTCCAGTTTACAGTGAGGATTCTCCAGTACAGCAGAGACACTTCACTCCTGAGTCTCCTACTTTATTCACAGACAGATTCAGTTCTCTCAGGTGTGAGGGGTTTGATCTCAGAGCTGAAGCGAGAGCAGCACAGCCTTCATCTGATACTCCACAATCACACAACCTGCAGATACACAATGACACACTTCACTCTCTCAGTTTCTACACATTACACATCCTGTGTGTGTGAAATGTGGTGTGAGAAAAAAAAGTATAATATTTTATAAGTCAAAAAGTCAGAAATGTAAACAATAGATTGTGTAAATGAGAGAATTCAGATAAATAAACTGAATATTGAAATGGTTTATTCAGTGACAAGAACAAGTCTGTTTCTTTTATGCAGTGTGTGTGTGTGTGTGTGTGTGTGTGTGTGTGTGTGTGTGTGTGTGTGTGTTTGTGTGTGTGTGTGTGTGTGTGTGGCATGTTTAAGTGTTAAGTGATTGAAAAATTCTGTAGAGTTGTGTTATATTAAAACACTTAAACTGAGTTACAAAAAGTAAGCAGTTACTTTTCAGTTCATGCAGTTGTGAATTAAAATGAGCAACAGTGTCACTCACATGTGAGCTTGAACAAGTTGATTTCAGAGATTCTTCTGTGAAAGTATTCATTATTTAATGAGTCAGAAAGGAGAAAAGTAATTTAAGTGTGTTATGTATTGGTGAAAATCTTGTCAATCAAAATAATCATCAGTCAGTTTTCAGATTGTGTGTGTGTTTGTGTGTGTGTGTGTGTGTGTGTGTGTGTGTGTGTGTGTGTGTGTGTGTGTGTGTAATGTTTATAAATGAGACAGTATGAAAATTTAGTTTCTCATTGAGATCTGACATCAGAATAAATTTTCTGTAGACATTTCTGAGATACAGAAGAAACAAATTCACAATCATTTGCTCTTTGTAAGATAAATTCAGTCACTGTAATGTGAACTTTGTGCTTCAGTTTTCAGCTGTGATGAACAGAGAATGATGAACACCAGTCATATTTACAATTACGCCAGTGCAAAAGTAAATATAGATGCAAGTATACCGGGGTTGTAAAGATAATCGCACCAGTGGTATTTACTCTGGGTTAAAACCGGTAAACGAACAGAGAACTCTTTGACACCCATCTCAAAGTTAATTGTACTCAAGCTCTGTGCTTGCTCCTGATCAGGTTACAACGGAGACTGTGGCCAGGAAGCCGGATTATTTATACACTGCAGGTGAAAGGTAGAGAAAGAGAGTATGTTGGACACCTGTTAGCGACCTGAGCAATTGCCGATGGAACCTGGCTCAGATAATTATGAGCATAATCCAAGAAATCCCATAGTGTGTAGAATGAACCTCAGAAATCTCCAGGATTCTAGTCAGATTCTATTTTGCCCAGTGACAACCCTCTCTTAGAAGACCACTGTGAAGCAGTTTTGTGATCACCGAAGTACCTTAATGCACGTTAGACCCCACTATTTCTTACTACGAGGGGTCCTCGATTTCAACAGAGGAGATCAAAAATTGCACATTCCTTGCTTCGTCACTATCCAGCGTCACTATCTGCTAGCAGTAACACGTCGTCCTAAAACAACTCCATTCATGCAACATGCACACTAGCGTGCAGGACCAGGGTGCACAAAATTCAAGTCCTTTCCAGTTCCGTTTCAGCACCCTATGGTTACCCACGGGTTCGAAATCTAAAATGATGAGCTGGTAAGTAGAAAATGGTTGGCACCCACGCCACTTTCAACATGCCCATCACATATGCGTAAAAGATAGACCCCTATAAACGCCGCTGGCCTTACACCCTACTCCTCATGTGAAGCACGAGTCCAGACAGTAGCCAGGCGAGCCCACTCCCTGGAACACTAGGTGTTGTTCGATTCAGCGTGTGTGTCAGCCAAATGTTAATGTACCCTAGAACATCTCTCCTAGCTTGTAGGTAGGATCGACATTAGTCTCTAAGGGGAGATTCAAAGCGATTCTGACAATCAGCAATCTTTACCGTCACTTGATAGAGGTCGATTGAGGTTTAGAAGGCGATGTAAAAGATACAAAAGCCAGTCGGATGATAGTTTGGTCATATTTTCCAGAGCCCTAGTTGCTCGGAAATCAAGCATAAGACTATTCACTTTGTTCATCTATTGCACCCACGCCCATACCCTCATGGTGTGGTTTTTGTGTAAGCGTTGAATTAACCAGTGTGTGTGATTCCTCCTCAGAACATTGATGCTGAACCTAAAAGCTCTGCTTCAGTCTCACTATTAGAGAATGTGTGTTACTGAGGAGCAGGTCATGTGACTCTCAGAGAGATGATCTTACCTCAGTATCTCCAGTTTACAGTGAGGATTCTCCAGTACAGCAGAGAGACACTTCACTCCTGAGTCTCCTACTTTATTCCTAGACAGATTTAGTTCTCTCAGGTGTGAGGGGTTTGATCTCAGAGCTGAAGCGAGAGCAGCACAGCCTTCATCTGATACTCCACAATCATACAACCTGCAGATACACAATGACACACACTTCACTCTCTCAGTTTCTACATTACACATCCTGTGTGTTCTCCCTCATTCCTGCAGTGTTGGTGTGAGAACCAGTCACAGACACTGATGGAAGTCCTCGTCTAGACAGTCATGTAGTGCGAGTTCCACGACTACAAAATGGACAGATTTCATTTGTGTAAAATAAGTTGCAGCAGATTTCTCCAGGACTTACAAAGTAAATCAAAAATATATAATTTATCAATGAAAATAAATGAATTTAAAGATGATTTAATAGAGATAAATATTTGTACTGCACTTTGATTCATCTCAGACTGCTGACACAAGAAAACTGCAGTAAATGACCAGTAGGTGGCAGTGTAAGGTGTATTTCAGCTCATTTTCACAGCAGGGGATTAGAAGTAGAGCAGCACTAATGACCAAATGAATGTGGAGGAAAAAACAGAAGTAAATGTGGGATTTTTTACTCTTAGAAGAGCTTAAACATTTGCAGTTCAATAAAGAAGTTGTAAAAGAAGATGAGATGAAGGAAAGCAGCAGCACAAACACGTCGCTCTGAGAAACAGAGAATGGAACTGGGAAGTCCAGAGCAATGCAAGCTGACACACATTTCATCATTCTGCAAACAGAGCAGAAGGAATCTCTGACAATGAAGAATAATATGATAAGACGTCTAGAAACAGGTTGAAAAAGCAATGATGATGATTTGAAGATGATGTGTGTGTTATGGTGGACCGTCTCCCTTCTCTTGTCCAATCACAAGATCATATTAAACCTGACCAATGATTATTGCTGTGATTGAGATTCCTGTCATTATGTGTACAAGAGGGGTAAAGGTATTGCTGCTTTCTGTTCAAAGTCATGAATCAGGTTCTTTCTCTCTGTTTAACTGGAGTTTTATTCACACATGGATCTAATTCTCAGTGCATTAATGATTAGTGGAAGTGAGAAGTTTCATTACTGATAGATTTGTTCTGGATGTTGTACTGCTACAGCAAATTTCACCTGAAAAACAACACTGTATACAACAATTCACTGCAGCTTTTAGTGAGTTCTTGTGTCTCTCAGAGATGATCTTACCTCAGATCTTTCACTTTACACTCAGGATTCTCCAGTAGAGCAGAGACGCTTCACTCCTGAGTCTTCTAGTTTATTCAGACAGATCCAGTTTATTGACAGTCAGATGCAGTTCTCTCAGACTGGAGGTTTCTGAGTTGAGCACTGAGGTCAGAGCTTCTCCACTTCTTCCTGTAATTCCACTGCATCTGATACTAAAGGAAATAAAAGATAATGAACATGGAGGATGAGATCCGGAAATCCAAATGGGAAAGTAAGAAGTCTGTAAGTAAGTCTGATCTAAAAGGTTTCTAAGAGGAGAAAGGAAAAAGTCTAAAGAGTCCTGCAGAGTTCGATTCATCTGAACAGCTTAGACCTTTGATTTGTTCTCAACACTGTAACAGTAGAACAATTTCATTCAGCTTCACTTACATTGCTTTTCTGGATGCTGCAATCACAGGCATCACTCTCACAAGAATCTCATCTCTGATCTTATCTGGAGTGATGTATTTATTCAGGTCAAATTCCTCCAGATCCTGTGCTGATGTCAGTAACACAAACACCAGAGCAGACCACTGTGAAGGAGAAAGTTCACTTTGTGCTCCAGATTTCAGATACTGCTGGATTTCCTCCACTAGAGAATCATCACCCAGTTCATTCAGACAGTGGAACAGATTGATGGATTTCTCTGTAGAAAGATCTTCACTGATCTTCTTCTTGATGTACTGAATTGTTTCCTCTTTGTTCTGGGAGCTACTTCCTGTCTGTGTTACTAAGGAATGTAGAAGTTTCTGATTGGACTCGAGTGAGAGACCCAGAAGAAAGCGGAGGAAAAGATCCAGATGTCCAGTCTGACTTTTAAAGCCTGATCTACAGCACTCCTGTGAACATCTGAAAGTGTCCTACAGACCTGATTCTGTTGAAGAACTTTTAATAGTATCCTCCAGACCTGATTCTGATGAAGAACATTTCTCTGCTCCTTCATGAAGGTCAGGTGCACATACAGAGCTGCGAGATGTTCCTGAATGCTCAGATGAACAAAGCAGTACACTTTACTCTGGTGAAGCCCAAACTCCTCTCTGAAGATCTGCGTACACACACCTGAATACACTGCTGCTTCTGTCACATCAATGTCACACTCTCTCAGGTCTTCCTCATAGAAGATCAGGTTTTGTTTCTCCAGCTGCTGGAAAGCCAGTTTCCCCAGTTTGAGAAACATTTCTTCATGGCTCTCCTGCTTCTGTAGGTACTTCTCTCTTATGATGTTGGTCTGAATGATGAGGAAGTGTGTGTACATTTGAGTCAGAGTCTTGGGGATCTCTCCACTCTCTGCTTCACCCAACATTCTCTCTAGAACAGCAGCTGAAATCCAGCAGAACACTGGGATGTGGCACATGATGTAGAGGCTTCTTAATGACTTCAGGTGTGTGATGATCTTATTGGCCAGGTTCTGATCACTGATCCTCTTCCTGAAGTACTCCCCCTTCTGAGGGTCATTGAACCCTCGTACCTCTGTGACTCGATGGACACACTCAGAGGGGATTTGATCAGCTGCTGCTGGTCTGGAGGTGATCCAGATGAGAGCAGAGGAAGCAGGTTCCTTTGATCAGGTTTATCAGCAGCACATGCACTGGTGCTGATTCAGTTACATCACACACTCTCACTGTCTTCTGGAAATCCAGAGGAAAACGACACTCATCCAAACCATCAAAAATCAACAGAACCTTCTCCAAGCTGGAAATGTCCATTTCTTTCGTCTCCTTAAAAAACACATGAAGGAGCTCCACCAGACTCAGTTTCTGCTCCTTTATCAAATTCAGCTCTCTGAAAGGAAGTGGGAATATGAGGTGGATGTCCTGATTTGTTTTCCCTTCAGCCCAGTCCAGAACAAACTTCTGCACAGACACTGTTTTTCCAATTCCAGATACTCCCTTTGTCAGAACTCTTCTGATGGGTTCTTCATCTTCTTCAGATAAGAGATTTTTTTTCAGATTTCTCCTGATGGGTTCTTCATGTTGTTCAGATAAGAGTTTTTCCAGAACGTTCCTGGTGGGTTCTTCATCTTGTTCAGATAAGAGCTTTGTCAGAACTCTCCTGATGGGTTCTTCATCTTGTTCAGATAAGGGTTTTGTCAGAACGTTCCTAATGGCTTTGTCTTGTTCAGGTATGGGTTTAAAGATGTCACTGCATTTAATTGGTGTGTCCTCAGTTGGGTTCCTCCTTGATGCTGCCTCGATCTGTTTCACCTCATGTTCTTTATTGACGTCTCCACTGTCTCCCTCTGTGATGTAGAGCTCTGTGTAGATCTCATTCAGGAGGGTTCGGTTTTCCTGCTTTAGCATCAATCCATTCAAACACTGAAACTTCTTCATCAGATTGAACTTGAACTTCTTCTGGAATTCATCTGCAGCAGTGGATTCTGGGTCGTGTCTGTGACAGGGTGAAGTAGGAAGACATGGTGAGACATGGGCTCCAATGATTAGAGTAGAAGTTCACATTTTTCCTGCTAGATAGATCTTTATGATGTTCTCACTGTGGATTTACTTTATTCTACTGGAGGTTTTCTATCATCTAATCACTCTGTAGTTACTAACAGCAGAGAGCTTTAGAATAGCAGTGTGTCAGTGTCACAGTCATGGTGTTGGTTTTGATCGTACCCTGTAGCTGTGATGATGTTCTTCTCTCTTCTGTCTCCTGCCTTCTGTAGAACACTGGGAACAAAAACAACAAGTGTTAAAGATCTCAACGTTCCTCACTTTAATACTGGAGTCTAAACCTGAACACAAATTGTACTACAATAATTGTAGTGAGAGCAGGAACACTTGGAGAACACAGAGCTGAATACAACTCCAACATTGTGCACCTGGAGAATTTAATGTGCTCCTGTTTTCATTTCACACTTTTTCCTACTTTTCTATTCTTCCTACACAAACCTCCAAAAGTATTGGAACAGAAAGTGCAGTTCTTTGGGTTTTTGCTCGACACTGAAGACATTTGGATTTGAGAGTAAAAGATGAAAATGAAATAATAGATACGAATTCCAGCTTTAGTCATTAACTGTTACTTTAACTAGGAAAATTATGGGATGTTACCTGTGTACAGGTGAGGAGATTCCAGTTCTGAAGTTGGCAGGAGGTTCCATAGACCGATCACTCTTCATGGAGACACAGCTGGGTTCTGGGGAGTGTGATCTCTTTCTCTTTCTTTTACTGTTTAAAATAATAGAAATGGACTTGAGACAGAATTTCATTGTTAAAAATTTGTAGATGAATTTGTATCACAAGGTATCACAATATTTCTGTTACCTCCTCAACTTTGTTACATTTAACTTGAAATAGTGTTGCACGATTTATTGTATCACAATTGTGATGTTTGTTTGTGCGATTTTATGACGGCAACGTTGCGACACATACTTTCTGAGAACAGTTTGCAGATTTTCAGTGACAAAACAAAACAAAAAACACCAGATAGTCTAAGTTTAGGCAGTGCTCGTGTGGTATGTGTGTGGTCACATGACTTTCCAGTGTGCAGCGTGGAGACCAGGTGCAGGTGAATACCGAGCAGATCGACACTCAATTCAATTCAATTCAATTCATTTTTATTTGTATAGCGCTTTTAACAATGAACATTGTCTCAAAGCAGCTTTACACAGATAAATGTGGTGATTAAAAGTAAATATGTTCTTTGTAAGTACGTTTGTCCCTGATGAGCAACTGTGGCAAGGAAAAACTCCCCGAGATGGCATAAGGAAGAAACCTTGAGAGGAACCAGACTCAAGAGGGAACCCATCCTCATCTGGGTTGCACCAAATGTCCATTTGAAGCAGATATACAATGCTGCGGGGTACAGTGATGATGATCAGAAGCAAACTGCACTCCCGAGTCAGTGCAGCAGACCGCCGACACCAACTACAGTCCAATCCGTCCTCAAAGCACCTGTTCTACTCCGGAATTACATGGAACCACCCAAGGTGTTGATGAGATACCGTCCCAAGCTGCACAGAAGTGTGAAGATCCACGGAGGTGAGAGGGGCAGGAACAGTGGTCACTGAACTGGTGTCCCACACTCGCGGTAACGCACATCTTTTCTCGTACTCACGTCGTGACACACACACACACACTCTCGCAGTAATGCACATCTTTGCTCATACGCATGCCAGGACACACACACACACAAACACTTACAGTAACACACATCTTTCCTCCACACCAACGCATAACCTGCATACACACCATCAGCTCTGCCGGATATGTGAATCTCTCTCTCTCTCTCTCTCTCTCTCTCTCTCTCCCTCTCTTCGGGGTCTGTTATATTCTGCGAAACAGGTCAGTTTCTAGCATTTGGAACCCTGGACGAGATTCCTATTGTAGCCCCACCACAATGCTCCACTCCCACACCTCACACATCATCAGCAATCTTCCATAAAAACGCACAAACACATTTAATAATAATGACTGCTTCTTAAGTTTGAATTTCTTAAACTTCAGCAGAAAAACAGGTAAATAATGGAAATGGGCAGCGGCAGGATGTTTCCTGTTTGTTTGGACAAAATGTTTCAAATATCTTATTTATGTGAGAAATTTGTGTTTTATTTAATTCAGCTGTAACTGTAGCTGTACATGTTTACACTAATGCAAATGCTATTTCATTTTGAAAACAAGGTGAGTGGACATGTGCAGAGGAGGGACATGGGGTATATCAGTAGGAGAATGCTGAGGATGGAGCCACCAGGAAGGAGGAAAAGAGGAAGACCAAGAAGGAGGTTTATGGATGTGGTGAGGGAAGACATGCAGGTAGTTGGTGTGAAAGAGACAGATGTAGAGGACAGGGGGTATGGAGACCAATGATCCCAGAATAACGAAGGAGATGCACGACAATGACCCCATTTTAACTTGAAAGTATGGTAAGTTGAGAAATGGCCAAGCTTACCCAGGAGTCTTAAAGAATGGTGATCACTATGGGGTAGTATACACTAATCTGTTAATTTCATTAATTACAGTACTTAATTGAGCAAAACAGAGCAATTGACACTACTGCAATGTATAAACTTTACAGTAATTATGTTTGTGGCAGCAGGTGCGTGTATGAGCACCGGTTCACGAGTGGAGGACGGAGGGGGCTGTGCACTCTGTTTTAGTGCCGGGCAACGACAATCAAAAGAAGAGAGACAAGAGTTAAAACTAGGATTTAAAACACCACAAATACAGAAAAAATCTGCCCTCTATGTCCATCCTGGCATCTCCCAACATATTGTAAACATATGTTCTAAAAACTGTGTAGTGTAGCCATTACCTGTGACTTTAACTATGAGAATTATGGTTTTATGTTACCTGTGTACAGGTGAGGGGTTTTCATTTCTGAAGTTGTAAGGATGATCCATATCACTCTTCATGAAAACACAGCTGGGTTCTGCTGAGTGTGATCTCTTTCTCTTTCGTTTACTATTTAAAATGATAGAAATGGAAATGAGACAGAATTTCATTGTTTCTAAGATTTGTAGACAAATTTGTATAATAAGGTATAATCACAATATTTCTGTTTAAAATTCATTATAATCTTTCTCACTTCTTACACACTAGGAATAGTAGCATACAGAACACAGATTGTGAACAGGGAATAAACACCCCTGCAGTATAGTTCCTTAAAAATCCACAACCTTGTTTCAATTAACTTGAAATACAACAAAATGCTAATAGTAGCAGATCTCCATAGTGCTGTTTATATACACATGCTACCATGCCTGGAATAGGCTAAGAGCAGGAACAAACAGGTCTTCACAAGGAGACAATGGAAACATGGGAGTATAAATACAAAAACTAATCAAAAGGCAAAAAATAAACAGTTGTGAGACATTATTTCATCAACCACTTTTTAAGTGAGTGCTAAAGATTTATTCTTACCATAAATATTAGTTATTATTTCTATAGAAACTCCATAATGCAGATATGAACAGTTTATTAGTAAAACACTAGAACATGGCAGGTTACCAGTCTTTTGAGGGTGAGGTCACATGATTTGTGCCCTGATCAGGGATCTCCATTTTTCAATGCTCGTGTACACGCAGAGTCCTGAAGACGCCAATCTCCTCTGCTGGAATCAATCACATTCCTAGAAAACAGAAAAACAACATGCAGTTAAAACTGGGGGAAAGTCTTCCTCTAAAGTAGAGGTGAAAGCCATAGACATAGACACAGACGCCCCATTGGCTGCTTTGGCAATAACCATACAAAACATTTGAGATATTCTGATGATTAATAGAAATTATATAGTCTTTAATGTTAACCCATTAGAATTGCATAAGTCAGGTCACTCTTAGTGCCGGTCCCGAACCCGGAATAATGTGGAGGGTTGCGTTATGAAGGGCATCCAGCGTAAAACATGTGCCAAATCAAATATGCGGAACACAAATTTATACTGGATCGGTCGAGGCCCGGATTACCAACAACCACAGGTATCGTTAACCAACAGGGTACTGGTTGTAATTGTGCTCCTGTTGGCCGAAGGAGGAGAAGGAGAGGAGGAAGACGTCTACAGAGAGAGCAGGAAAAAGAGAAGTGGAGGAGAGTAGAGGTTTGGGTTGGTACTATGACTGGTAAAGGGAGAGATGGAGCTGATATGATGACGAGTAGAAAGGTAGATATGTTGTGTCTTCAGGAGTTCAGGTGGAAAGGGAGTAATACCAAGAACATTGGATGTGTTTAAACTGTTCTTTCATGGTGTAGATGGAAAGAGAAATAGTGTAGGGGTGATTCTGAAGGAAGAGTACAGTAAGAGTGTGAAGTGAGTTAGATGAAGTGGTAGAAGATAAACCTAGGAATGAAAGATTGGTGATTAGGGTGGATTTCAATGGGCATGAAGGTGAAGGGAACAGAGGTGATGAGGAGGTGATGGGTAGGTATGGCCTGGAGGAGAGGAAATGGCAGTGGTGAACACGTATTTTAAGAAGAAGGAGGATCATAGGGTGACTTAAGAGTGGAGGAAGGTACACACATGTGGACTATGTTCTATGTAGGAGATGCAACCTGAAGGAGATTGGAGACTGTAAAGTGTTGGCAGGGGACAGTGTAGCTAGACAGCATCGGATGGTGGTCTGTAGGATGGTTTTGGAGGTGAAGAAGAAGAGGGGGAGCGAGGATTGAAAGAAGAATAAGATGGTAGAATCTAAAAGAGGAAGACTGTAGTGAAAGATTCAGGAAGAGGTCAGACAGGAGCTCATGGTGGTGAAGAGGTGCTAGATGATTGGGCAACTACTGCAGAAGTGATAAGGGAGACAGCTAGAAAGGTAATTAGTGTGACATCCAGAAATAGAAAAGAAGACAAAGTGGTGGTGGAATGATGAAATGAGAAAGAGGTTGGAGAAACAGAATTGCGATCAACATAGAGATAATAAAAGTAAGTAGGAGTACAAGGAGATGCGGCAGCAAGTAAAGAGGGATGTGGCGAAAGTCAAGGGAAAGGCTTATGAGAAGCTGTATGAGAAGTTGGACACTAAGGAAGGAGAAAAGGATTTATACCGATTGGCCAGGCAGAAGAACCGAGCTGGGAAGGATGTACTGCAAGTTAGAGCAGTAAAGGATGGAGAGGAAATGTGTTGACTAGTGAGGAGAGTGTGTTGAGAAGATGGAGGGAGGATTTTGAGCAGCTGATGAATGAGGAAAATGAGAGAGACAGAAGGTTGGATGGTGTGGGGATGGTTAAGCAGGAAGTGGATAGGATTAGAAAGGAGGAATTGAATGCAGCGATTAAGAGGATAAAGAGTGAAAAGTCCGGCAACAGTATGGTTTCATGCCGAGGAAGAGCACCACTGACACATTATTTGTGTAAACAGCGGCTCTGTAAAGTTTAAACAGTAACCCGAAGTACTGTGGTTGTCCGACGCACTGTGACACTGTTTTAAATACATAGTATAGTTTTGTTTTGTATTGTGACAGCGTTGCATCTATAACTGTTTGTGGTATATTGCTGAAGTTGACTCATTGTGTACTACAACTATTGTTGCGGTGAATAAATAGACAAACGGTTATCTTAAAGTATCTACATAACGTGTAGGTGTAACTTTGAAGTATTTTTGAAAATGGAAGACCTGATTATTAACCCTCTGGAGTCTGAGGGTGTTTTTGGCCCCTTGAGAGATTTTGACATGCTCTTACATTTGGTTCTTTTTAGCTGCTTTTAAAATATAATATTGACAAGAGACTTATTACATTGTATTCAGCACAAACTGGGCTACCATAATATGTAAACAACTTATATGTGTTTTTTTTGTATTTTTGACAAAATAAGGTTTATGCGTGGTTTTTGAAAAAGCAAAAAAAAAAAACTCACTGAAATAAGGCCACAAAACTGATAGTAAACATGTTTCCCCAAGACCTTTTGAGAACAGGGCTTCTAATGTAGGTTTTTTTTTTTTAATCATGTGTAAATCATCCTGCCTGCTCATTCACCTTAAACAATACATAGATTTAAAATTTTAAAGACACTTTCTACTTTGAAAGGCCATATGCGAAGAGGCGTCGACATGCTGTGACTGACAGCTTCGTAGACAATGGGTCGCATAATGAGCTGTCGATTACATAATGAGCTGTGGATCACTGAGCCAGGATCACAGTGAGAAGTACATTACTACAACAAGGAATGTGTCTCCTTTGTGTTTATTAAAAATACACATTAGCAAGGACAGCATTAAAAAGGGAATTGTGTAACAATAAAACAATACAGTACAGTATGTATAAAAAATAAAGAGTGCAACAAAAACAATAACACAATACACTACAGTAGGGTTCTGCAAATCCTAGCCTGTAGGGCTACAATACTATGCATTAAATAAATAAAAAATAAATAAATAAAAAAAGTGCAACAAAAACAATAACACACTATGCAAAATCCCTGTGCCACTCTTGAAAGCAGTTCCTGTTCAACTGAAGACACAGGTAAACATCGCATGCCAGGCATTTCCATGGTGTTTTGTGGTGCTTACCATGCAATGTTTTGCAATGTACACAGCTCTTGCGGCCAGCAGTGGCAACATTTCTGACATCAGAGGACAGTTCAGATGCAGGAACTGGTACATGATCAGCGTTGGTCCGTTTTGGCACTACTTTCTGTGTAACGCTACAAAGCTCGGCAATAAGTTGTTCCATAAATTCTTTATGGGACACATCACCATACAGTTCTTTATGCACAATGAAACTGTTGGTGGCAGCGATGTCCAAGAAGTGTAGAAAAATCTTTCGGTACCACTTCATTGTTTTGTGCTGTGCTGTGTAATATTGCAGCAGTTGATCAGACAGGTCAACGCCCCCCATGTGCTGGTTATATGCAGTTACAAGTGCGGTGCATGGAAATGTCTTTGTTTCCCATTTACCTTGTAATTTCACCCTCCTCTGCACAGTGTCTCCTGTATATGCAGAATGAATGGTGGAACACAATGAGACCTATGGGCCATAGGCAATAATGCATCTCAGACATTTACACCATCACCATTTACAGCTGAGCAAATAATATTGTCATTGATAAAGTTGTTTGCATATGTCATACAAAGCTGTGGCCTGGTGTGAGTTTCCAGTGAAGGCAGGGGTGATGCAGCCACATTCCTAAAAATAAACAAACAATATATTGTTCAGTATTTTTGATGAATACACTTGAACAATATATATTTGTTAGCATGCATTGTACATATAGCATTTACACCTCAGCATTCGGGAACATCTCTGCTAGCTAACACTCCATAACAGCCTTTCAGGATGATCAGTGACACTAACCAAAACTGAACTGAGGCTAAAATATCACTATATAACATCAACAATATTTAGAGCATACAATTACACACAGTTCATGTTATAAATGAGCAGATATTGGCGGATTTTTGTTGTAACATTAAAAGGCAATGCTGACAAAAGCTAGGCAGAGATGTCTACAAACAATATGAGTTTATATGATCAGAATGGAAGACTAAATAACTTACTCATCATAGCAGCTTGCTGGAAAGTCCTCAAATTGGTCGTTTCGCTCTTCAAAATGCAAACGCTCTTCGTCGATATCGCAATCTTCTTCGGATGAAAAGGTAAATTCTTCATCACTGTCCAAAACCGTGTCATCGTTAAAACGCAGCTGAATGTGTAATAATCTGTCGAATCGCATTGTTTTATGCCACTGTCCGGGGGGCGTGTGTGTGTGTGTGACTCAACGTGTGAACTGTTTTACCTGTGAATAGCGGGGGGGGCGTGTCCTCTCGCAGCTCATTATCAGATAATGAGCTGCGGTGGAAAATCTGTGCCTCTACTTGGTTTTACATAATTTATATTTATTAGAAACATATGTTTTTATTCTAAAACTACACACTTTAAGCTGTCTAAAGATATATTTTTTATTTCCGTGTGTCAGCTATTGGCCGAGTTTCAGCGCTTTTTGATGACGCGTTTCTAAACATAGTTTACGCAGCCAAATGCGACAGATGGTGCACCATGACTATTTTATTCATTTAAAAAAAATACAACGTTTTGTTTATGTAGTGAGCATACACAAATGAAAGTAGACCCTTTACAGATTTAAATGATGTATTACTTTGGCATGTTTGATTAAATATGACCGAGCAGTTTAAGCTCTTTTTGCTGGCATCTGAAAAAAAAAAAGCACGTTTGGGTGCCGGCGGCAATTCAGACTCCAGAGGGTTAAGTACATCGCTAAACAGGGCTTACAAGGGATGTTTGATGGAATAGAAAAGGTTGATGATAAGCCATATGAGTTGGCTGTGGCCAAGAATCACTCGATAGTGGCTCGGTTCATACAGTTACATATCCCATGGCTCCCGTTCATGCCACTACTACTATGCGAGCTAATGAGAGGAAGAAGAACCAATGATCTCGACTCTGGTCAGAGGGTTTAGCCCCAATGAGCTAGAAGCCGTAATGAGGAACATTTTGATCCTGAAATCCATGCTCTTCTCCACCTGCTCCCTACTCAAACCCACAAATCACAATATCATTCACAAACACCATAGTCCACAGATCCTGAAAAACAAGATCCTTTAGATTTTCTGAAAAAACTGGATTGTTATGCCGACATTCACAAATTTACTGATGGCGAATCATGTGTTCTGTTAACTATGTGCTTGCCGGATACTCTCTCGGGAGCTGTCTCTCAGAAAGTTAGGGACAGAACTGCCAACAAGTTAGAAAGGAAACAGGCATTGCTTGAGGTCTTAGGTATGACGTCAGTTAACTGGGATAAAATATTCGATATGCACATGAGGAAAGGGGAGCACCCAGTGGCATTTTCAGAGCGATTACTTGAAGCATTTACTTGAAGCACTTTCAGTGGCAATCCCGACATTACGACTAATGATGTCAGTTTTAAATCGGCCTTGCTTAATAAATGTGATTCACTTACCCGTTCCATATAGCGTACTGTAGACTCTCTATTGGAACAAAGTGTTATAAGACCCTGCTTTTCACCATCACTAGCTCCAATCTGGCCTGTTCGAAAACCAGATGATTTTTGGAGATTATGTATAGACTACAGGGAGCTTAACAAATGCACTCAGACTTGTGCACGTGTAGTGGCCTCCACTCCTGATGTGTTAGCATCCCTTCTACCCGAGGCAAGTTATTATTCCGCCGTTGATGTGTCTAATGTTTTTGGTCTATCCCATTACATCCTGAATGCCAATACAAATTTGCTTTCAAGTTCAAAAACACCCAGTATACCTGGAATGTACTTCCACAAGGTTTTGTGAATTCTCCCACCCTATTTTACCAGTGTTTAGCTAAAATATTGGAAAGATTCTCTAAACCTGAATGTTTGATTCAGTATGTGGATGACTTGTTGTTACAGACCACTACCAGAGAAGAACATCTTACCTTGTTGACAGAATTACTTCAATTACTGAAAGCAGCGGGTCTCAAGTTAAATCCAAAAAAAGCCCAGTTGCTTAAGTCAGAAGTCACTTATCTAGGCTTTAAGATAAGTGAAGGGGGCCGCACACCTGACCAACACAAAGTTGAATTTATTCAGAGACTACCAGTTCCTGTATCGGTAACAGATTTGAGATCGTTCTTAGGAATAGTTGGATTTTGTAAAGATTTCATTGAAGGCTTTGCAGAGATTGCTAAACCACTGAACACTCTCCTCTCAGGAAAAAAGAAAAAGCTTGATTCTTTAGACTGGGGTCCTGAACACCAGACGGCCTTTGAAAGGCTAAAGGCAGCATTATTTGAAGCTCCAGCCTTACGCAATCTGGACAGAACACAATTATTTATTTTGCAGACAGCTGCCACTGAGGAGGCTCTCTCAGCTGTTCTCCTCCAGGAAGTACAAGAGAATATGCATCCCATTGCTTATGCATCACGGGTATTATCCCCAGTTGAAAAAGCTTTTGACTCCTGTACGCGACACCTTTTGGCGGTTCACTGGGCTATGTCACATTTTGAGTACATATATGGTTTCAATGAAGTGACACTGCATACTCCACATACCCCATTACAGCTCCTCTTAAATGGAAAGGTGAAGGGAGTATCTAGCACTAGACTGTGTTAAATTTTAACACAGTGTACAAACCTAACTCCATGCTCCCCCGAACCCTATACGAAGGTATCCCACACACTTGTGAAGCTGAACACAATCGTCCTCCGGAAAGTGTCTTTGAGGTAACAGCAATTGAGGGGGCAGTGGATGTGTATGTTGATGGCTCTAGATACTGGCATGAGGGCCAATACTATACAGGTTTTGCTATCCATTCTGACAGAGGAGATTTTTGTATAAATGTCCGTCCACATTTTCCGCTCAAAAAAGAGTGCCGGAGAGAGATAACAGCAGTGCTTCAGGCACTAGAGGCCATCCCGAACGTAGACTTAAATATCTACTCAGATTCTGCATTTGTAGTTAATTCTCTTACATAATATTTGCAGTTCTGGCAAAAAAGGGGATTCACAAGTGCGGACGGTCAACCATTGGTTCACTGTGGTCCAATTCAAGCTTTGTGGTTGGCGGCACAGAATAGCACTCGAAAGATAGCATTGCTGAAAGTAAAAGCCCATCAAAATAGACACTAACAAACATGGCGATAAGAATCTGTTAGTTGACAAGCTAGCAAAAAAGGCCGCCATTGAAGGCAGGATGTTTTCGGCTGTGACAGATCACGAACCAATTGCAGCCCTCACTACTACAAAGCCTTTAGATTTGAAAAGTGCTCAACATGACGACCCCGTAATAGCAGAGGCAATAAAATTTAGAACCAACAAACAAAACATTGTTGATGGTCCATTCGCTCCACATGATGCAAGGTTGATGGCACATGACAATATACTACTGTATCAAGATGTAGACACTATAGTATGGGTGCCACCAACGCAATTGCGAAATGACATTTTATATCATGTTCACAATCAAGGGGGGCATCTAGGTGTCAAGAAAGTCAAAGATAGACTGCTCAATATGTTCTGGTGGCCAGGTATGGATAATGACGTAAAACACTACTGTGAGAACTGCTTAATGTGTGCCCAAATCATTTCATTGAGTCTAGAAAGTGAGTCTAGAAAGTGATACACTTCACAGGAAAAATTCATGTCGATCTAGCAAAACTGCTTGGAATAAAACATCATCTACATATAGCACATCACCCACAATCATCGGGAGGCGCAGAGAGATCAAACAGAACACTAAAAACTGCTTTGAGGAAAATGGTACTAGAGAACGGTCCCAACTGGGCCCAAAATCTTCCAAACATTTTACTCTCAGTAAGAGGGATTGTACATAAAAGCACAGGTTTTAGTCCCCATGAGCTAATGACAGGAAGGAAAATGAGACTACCTGAACACCTCCTCTTTGAAGTCTCTAAGCCAAGGGATGGACAACTGAAATGTTTTTTAAGAACTTGTGTAAATCTTTACCAGCTATGTATTACCAGGTAGCTCAGCAAATTGGACAAGATGTATTATGATCAAGATGTACACAAACACAAATTTGAACTCGGTGATGAAGTTATGGTAAAAAATTACCACCATGAGGGACCATGGGCCGCAAACTGGGTGGGTCTATATGCAGTGATTGACAAATGTGGAGATACAGTGTAAAAGATCTGCCATAAATCTAAGACCAAACAACAAGTAAAAAAATGGTTCCACATTGATCAGATGAAGTTGTACAAACCCTTAGGCAGTTCTACTGACCCAAGTGTACAAGCAATGTAATTACGTTGTTGTCTGTGTGTATATATATATATATATATATATATATATATATATATATATATATATATATACACACAGTTGTGTTAAAAATTATTCAACCCCCACTGAAATTGACTGTTTTGGTCGGTTTGACATTGATTATGATCATTCAGTCATCCTGCTTACAATTAAATCAAGGAGGCACGTGTAGGTCAGACAAATATAACATAACATTTATAATGAAATAACCACAAATGTCTTTTCTGAGCTCACATCATTATCAGTTTTATTCAACCCCCAAGTGACATTCAATCTTAGTACTTAGTACAACATCCTTTTACAGTTATAACAGCTTTTAAACGTGAAGCATAGCTTGACACAAGTGTCTTGCAGCGATCTACGAGTATCTTCGCCCATTCATCATGGGCAAAAGCCCCCAGTTCAGTCACATTCTTAGGCTTGCGCACTGTAACTGCTTTCTTTAAGTCCCACCAGAGGTTCTCAATCGGATTTAAGTCTGGTGACTGCGATGGCCACTTCAAAATGTTCCAGCCTTTAATCTGCAACCATGCTCTAGTGGACTTGGAGGTATGCTTGGGATCATTGTCCTGTTGAAAGGTCCAACGTCTTCCAAGCCTCAGGTTTGTGACGGACTGCATCACATTGTCATCCAATATCTCCTGGTACTGAAGAGAATTCATGGTACCTTGCACACGCTGAAGCTTCCCAGTACCTGCAGAAGCAAAACAGCCCCAAAGCATGATTGACCCCACGCCATGCTTCACAGTAGGCAAGGTGTTCTTTTCTTCATAGGCCTTGTTCTTCCTCCTCCAAACATAGCGTTGATCCATGGGCCAAACAGTTCTAATTTTGTTTCATCAGTCCACAGAACACTATCCCAAAACTTCTGTGGTTTGTCCACATGACTTTTGGCATACTGCAGTCGACTCTTCTTATTCTTTGGGGACAGCAAGGGGGTGCGCCTGGGAGTTCTGGCATGGAGGCCTTCATTACGCAGGGTGCGCCGTATTGTCTAAGCAGAAACTTCAGGACCCACATCTGACAATTCTTTTCTCAGTTCCTCAGCAGTCACACGGGGACTTTTCTCCACTCTACGCTTCAGGTAGCGCACAGCAGTCGAAGTCAGCATCTTCTTTCTGCCACGACCAGGTAGCGTTTCAACAGTGCCCTTTGCCTTGAATTTTGCGAATGATGCTTCCTATGGTGTCTCTTGGTATGTTTAACATCTTTGCAATCTTCTTATAGCCATTGCCCTTCCTGTGAAGAGTAATCACCTGTTCTCTTGTCTTCCTGGACCATTCTCTTGACCTCACCATGTTTGTAACCACACCAGTAAATGTCTAGAAGGAGCTGAGTATCACAGTCATTTTAAAGCTGCCTAATTGGTGCTTATTAGGCTTTATTGCTGCTCCTGATATCCACAGGTGTTTTCAATACCTGATTGAAAACACTTCATTGAACCTCTGTTCTTCAGAGTGGTAGTCTTTAAGGGGTTGAATAATTATGTCAATGAATAATTCACAAAAGAAACATTTACTACTGTATTACAAAACTAATTGATGTCATTTTAGTTGCATATGGTTCTTTAAGAAGTCCTTGTAGGATTTCATTCTGAATACAATTACAAATGTACACTAAATTCCCTAAAACCATTTACAGCATTGGGGGTTGAATAATTTTGAACACAAATGTAAATACCACTATATGTTTGGTTTCAAGATATACATATATAATGCTTAAATTGCCCTGGTTTTTTACAGCTTTTCACTAAACAATTAACTGTTTATTGCATAAATATATATAAAAAACATACAAGCCTGTTTATAAGACGACCTAATTCTGACTGCTTTGACAGATTGAAAGATGGACTTGTCACTCTGAACTTTGTGTTTTGCCTCCTTTCTTTCCCACACTGAGAAAAAGCTGACAGCAACTGATTTGAAAAATGTCTTCAAAGCAGAACTCAGGCCAGAAGATAGCAACCAGAGGCAAAAAAATCCACTTTGCTTTTGGTCAGACTCCTCGACTGTGAAGGATTGATATTTATGTTTAAAAATAGATATTAATTTTTTTTTGTTGAACTAGTGAAATCTTTAATCCAATAAAAAATGTCAGAACACAATTTTTGGGTAAATAATTTCTTTAATGAAAAATCTGTCTGTCAGACTGAAGTGTCATTGAAGTACTTATATTTGCTACTGGTCTGATTTCACTTCCTCCTGCTGGAGTCACACCACGTCTTTGCATTGTGTTTGTGGCCAGTTCACCCTTCCTATGGCAAATACATGCAAACACCCTCAAGTTACCACACTTGGACATCTACAGTCTTTTTCAGACTCGAATGGAATTTTGGAATCCAGAACTCTCCAGGTTGTATGTATTTATGTATCAAAAAATTGACATAATTCAAAAAGTTGCATTTTAATGGCATAATTTTCACATCCTGAGTATCATGGTCATAAGCCAAAAATAATACATGCGAACAAAAAAAGAACAAAATAGTCAGATTTTAAAACAATAGGGTTTTTTTTTATTTCTGCTGAAGTTTTTTTTAGTTAATTATGCAAAAAAACTTGGAAATAAGGACAAAGAATACTGAAGCATAAAATAAAAGCTAATTAAAATACTGAAATTGTAAATCTTTGTTTTCATTTATATGATACATATTTGTCATGTTTTTTATTACCACAATATTCATGATGTGAAATTGACTCCATACAATGTTTTTTTTCTAAGTCCTTCTTAGGTTGTACTCTGGGTTCTATAGGGGTTTTTTTTGTTAAAACATTTATGTTCAAAGACCAGCTGTTCCCTTTAAAGTGAAATAAAACTGTAATGCTTCATCACAGTTCTCTGGCCACTGTAATCGAGTATGTTGCATGACCACGTGGTATCATTTGAATCATTGCACAAGAGTCACTAAAGTAAGATCAGGCAAACAAGGGCTGAAGAAAAGCTGGTGAGTTTTTCCTAGAAACAACTTTCTATCGGAATAATGCGTTTGTGTTTTCTATGTAATGGAGTTTGTGGAAAGACCGCAGGGAAACTGCGGCACAGCAGCCGAAATAGAGGACAACAGTTTCGGTCCAAATTCCTCAGTTGGATGTGATGATTCTCTGAGTTTATTGAGGAGGATCTGACATGAGAACACCGGGATTGTTTGCTTGTTCCAAGCTGATCCTGGAGTTGTTGTCATGTTCAGGATGATTTCCCGTAAACAGAAGCAGATCATGGCTTTCTGAATGGAGGTGATATTGGAAGTGTGAGCTAACATGAATGAGGTAGTGGAGGTAGTGGTACAGTAGAGATAAAAGATGCAGCACATTTGGGACACAGAAACAAAAGGAAGACACCTACAGTATCTGCAATACAAAGAAATGTAGGGGTGGAAAGAAAATGTGATATAATCAGGGAAAAGGATGTGATTATGACAAGATTATGAATCGGCCACACAACACTAAACCCATATTTATAAAAGATAGGAAAACACAAACATAGAAATTGTGAAAAATGTGGAATCCTTGAAACAGGATCCCATTTATTATTAGAATGCAGTGGTATTAAATACTATTATGGAGATACTAAAAGGATGAAATAATAGAATTAACAATGAATAGGATATGAAATGTATTTATTCAGGTTTTATGAGTGTCTTATTGTGTATTATTTTTTATTCATATATAATCTCAATAGTTAAACTATAATGAAATAACCATCATTGAGAAAATGGAACAAACCCTAAATAATACAAATCCTACTGGCAGCCTTATTTCTGTATTTTTATACACTAAAATGATGCATTTATTTACAGATTTATTCTCCAAAACCGTGAAGAACAAAGAGAACAGCTGGATTCTTTATGGAAATATATGGATGTGATTATGGAATGGAATAAAATAATGTACAGTAGTATAACTATATAAATTACTAATATATTGATCATTGCAAATTGTTTATTAATAATAATAGTAATAACATTAATAATAATAATGCATTATAGTGTAATAAAATGCTAATAGTATGTACTATCAATTACAATAGAATACAGACAAAAAAGAAAAGTAAATAATTGTACAATAATAAATGAGTATAATAATAAATTAAAGGATATATAATATCTCTCAATCACCTATTATCACTAATTGTTTGTACAGTTATTGTTATTATCACTCTATTATTGTTATGTTGTTATATATGTTGTGTATTTGTATTTGTGTACAGGGAACTCTCGCCTGTGTCTTATATGTTTATGGATTTAACTTCTAATGGACTTTAATGGACTGTGTGTGGAAAATATAAAAATACAGAAAACTTTAATCACTTTTTAAACATAGAAATAAAAAACAGAACAGTGTTTATTGGTGTTGTGTTTATTGCACACCTCCTGTCAGTCTGTGTTCAGATGAGGAAAAAAGATGATAGAAAAATATAAGAGAATCAATGACATCATGAGGATCAGCTGGTTTTAGAAAGATTTTCCCCCAGTTTTAATTGCATGTTGTTTTTGTGTTTTCTAGGAATGTGATTGATTCCTGCAGAAGAGATCTGCGTCTTCAGGACTCTGCGTGTACACTCCAAAAATGGAGATCCCTGATCAGGGCACAGATCATGTGACCTCACCCTCAAAAGACTGGTAACCTGCCATGTTCTAGTGTTTTACTAATGAACTGTTCATATCTGCAAATCTGGAGACATTTCTGAGAGCTTCATTTCATATATAAACATCACCCTAAATACATTTATTACACAATTAAATACACGTCATTGTGCACAATTTATGAAACTCTCAAAACCAAGAACCATAAACTTATTGGCTAATTAAAGCTATAAGACACAAACAACATGGATAATCCTTATAATATGTGTTATAAATGAGTGTTTAAGCAGCACTGGAGATTCTCATTACTGACCTCAGTTCAGCTCCTTTTCAGCACAATCACAGAAAACCTTTAGAACATCACCTCAATTACAGGAAACCAAATCAATAAGTGCTGTTTAACTCCAATCCAGCAGGAGCAGTTACAGTGGGCTGGAACTGTTTTCTATATAAACTACATACTATAAATTATAATCTTATCCAAACTAAATCTGTGTTTTTATCACCAGTTTTAAACCCGTGCTCCACTTCCTGCTCTACACCACCACTGCATAGGGACTTTTTCAATGCACTGGATTTTGTATCCTGATTTTAGCAACAATGAAATTCTGTCTCATGACCATTTTTATAATTTTCTACAGTAAACTACAGAGAGAGAAATCACACTCACCAGTGCCCAGCTGTGTCTCCATGAAGAGTGATCGGTCTATGGATGAACCTTTAAAATTTAGCACTGGAATCTCCTCACCTGGACACAGGTAACATCTCATAATTCTCCTAGTTAAAGTCACAGTTAATGGCTGCACTACACCGTCATTAGCAGCTGTTTAGATTTATATTATAGTTACTTGGTCTTTAGTGATTCTACAATACTTTCAGTAAATCCTTTAGATGAAAAAGTGTAAATATTTATTAAAGTCACAATCAATTACATGTAATGTCTTAAATCCTAAAATAAAAATACTAATATACACAACAAAAAAGTGATAGGAAACATCTAAACAATACTACTTAAAGGTGTAAGCAGTATTTTGGGGGATCAGGAACCCTGACTTAGTGATCAGAATCTTCTGTAGATCTTCAGATTTTAGCAACAATGAAATTCTGTCTTAAAGCCATTTCTATAATTTTCTACAGTGAACTACAGAGAGAGAAAACAGAATAGATTCAGAATGAAAATCAGCATTTTCCTCAACCTAAACTCCCACTTCCCAAAACCATGTGTGTAGGTGGAAATCTTCATCAGAAGATGATGTGAGATTAGAAATCAGAATTTCAGCTTTTATTTCCTGAAAGGTTCGGTGCAGTGTTCTAAGTGATGTAACACATCTAGATGTAAAGATCAGGAACTGAAAGCTGGAATTCTGATCTATTGTTTCATTTTCATCTTTTAATCTCAAATCCAAATGTCTTCAGTGTCGAGCAAAAACCCAAAGAACTGGACTTCCTGTTCCAATACTTTTGGAGGTTTGTGTAGGAAGAATAGAAAAGTAGGAAAAAATTTTAAATGAAAACAGGAGCACATTTAATTTTCCAGGTGCACAATGTTGGAAGTGTATTTAGCTCTGTGTTCTCCAATTGTTCCTGCTCTCACTACAATTATTGTAGTACAATTTGTGTTCAGGTTTAGACTCCAGTATTAAAGTGAGGAACATTGAGATCTTTAACACTTGTTGTTTTTGTTCCCAGTGTTCTACAGAAGGAAGGAGACAGAAGAGAGGAGAACATCATCACAGCTACAGGGTACGATCAAAACCAACACCATGACTGTGACACTGACACACTGCTATTCTAAAGCTCTCTGCTGTTAGTAACTACAGAGTGATTAGATGATAGAAAACCTCCAGTAGAATAAAGTAAATCCACAGTGAGAACATCATAAAAATCTATCTAGCAGAAAAAATGTGAACTTCTACTCTAATCATTGGAGCCCATGTCTCACCATGTCTTCTTTCTTCACCCTGTCACAGACACGACCCAGAATCCACTGCTGCAGATGAATTCCAGAAGAAGTTCAAGTTCAATCTGATGAAGAAGTTTCAGTGTTTGAATGGATTGATGCTTAAGCAGGAAAACCGAACCCTCCTGAATGAGATCTACACAGAGCTCTACATCACAGAGGGAGACAGTGGAGACATCAATAAAGAACATGAGGTGAAACAGATCGAGGCAGCATCCAGGAGGAACCCAACTGAGGACACACCAATTAAATGCAGTGACATCTTTAAACCCCTACCTGAACAAGACAAAGCCATCAGGAGAGTTCTGACAAAACCCTTATCTGAACAAGATGAAGAAATCATCAGGAACGTTCTGACAAAGGGAGTAGCTGGAATTGGAAAAACAGTCTCTGTGCAGAAGTTTGTTCTGGACTGGGCTGAAGGAAAACAAATCAGGAAGTCCACCTCATATTCCACTTCCTTTCAGAGAGCTGAATTTGATGAAGGAGCAGAAACTGAGTCTGGTGGAGCTCCTTCATGTGTTTTTTAAAGAGATGAAAGAAATGGACATTTCCATGTTGGAGAAGGTTTTGTTCATTTTGATGGTTTGGATGAGTGTCGTTTTCCTCTGGATTTCCAGAAGACAGTGAGAGTGTGTGATGTAACTGAATCAGCACCAGTGCATGTGCTGCTGATAAACCTGATCAAAGGGAACCTGCTTCCCTCTGCTCTCATCTGGATCACCTCCAGACCAGCAGCAGCTGATCAAATCCTCTGAGTGTGTCCATCGAGTCACAGAGGTACGAGGGTTCAATGACCCTCAGAAGGAGGAGTACTTCAGGAAGAGGATCAGTGATCAGAACCTGGCCAATAAGATCATCACACACCTGAAGTCATTAAGAAGCCTCTACATCATGTGCCACATCCCAGTGTTCTGCTGGATTTCAGCTGCTGTTCTAGAGAGAATGTTGGGTGAAGCAGAGAGTGGAGAGATCCCCAAGACTCTGACTCAAATGTACACACACTTCCTCATCATTCAGACCAACATCATAAGAGAGAAGTACCTACAGAAGCAGGAGAGCGATGAAGAAATGCTTCTCAAACTGGGGAAACTGGCTTTCCAGCAGCTGGAGAAACAAAACCTGATCTTCTATGAGGAAGACCTGAGAGAGTGTGACATTGATGTGACAGAAGCAGCAGTGTATTCAGGTGTGTGTACGCAGATCTTCAGAGAGGAGTTTGGGTTTCACCAGAGTAAAGTGTACTGCTTTGTTCATCTGAGCATTCAGGAACATCTCGCAGCTCTGTATGTGCACCTGACCTTCATGAAGGAGCAGAGAAATGTTCTTAAACAGAATCAGGTCTGTAGGACACTTTCAGATGTTCACAGGAGTGCTGTAGATCAGGCTTTAAAAGTCAGACTGGACATCTGGATCTTTTCCTCCGCTTTCTTCTGGGTCTCTCACTCGAGTCCAATCAGAAACTTCTACATTCCTTAGTAACACAGACAGGAAGTAGCTCCCAGAACAAAGAGAAACAGTTCAGTACATCAAGAAGAAGATCAGTGAAGATCTTCCTACAGAGAAATCCATCAATCTGTTCCACTGTCTGAATGAACTGGGTGATGATTCTCTAGTGGAGGAAATCCAGCAGTATCTGAAATCTGGAGCACAAAGTGAACTTTCTCCTTCACAGTGGTCTGCTCTGGTGTTTGTGTTACTGACATCAGCACAGGATCTGGAGGAATTTGACCTGAATAAATACATCACTCCAGATAAGATCAGAGATGAGATTCTTGTGAGAGTGATGCCTGTGATTGCAGCATCCAGAAAAGCAATGTAAGTGAAGCTGAATGAAATTGTTCTACTGTTACAGTGTTGAGAACAAATCAAAGGTCTGAGCTGTTCAGATGAATCGAACTCTGCAGGACTCTTTAGACTTTTTCCTTTCTCCTCTTAGAAACCTTTTAGATCAGACTCTCTTACTTTCCCATTTGGATTCCCGGATCTCAGCCTCCATGTTTATACAACGTGTGTGTGATGATGTTCAGATTTGGTTTGGCGAGAGATTCAGCTGAGGAACATCTCCCACTGTCAATTCTTATTATTCCACCATTTAATCATTGTGTGCAACTGATGTGTGTGATGTTAAAAGTGAGACGCTGCAGTGAAGCTTTGAGAACTTGTTTAATCTTCTGCATTTCTGTTCATTATCTTTTATTTCCTTCAGTATCAGATGCAGTAAAATTACAGGGAGAAGTGGAAAAGCTCTGACCTCAGTGCTCAACTCAGAAACCTCCAGTCTGAGAGAACTGCATCTGACTGTCAAAACACTGGATCTGTCTGGGAATAAACTAGAAGACTCAGGAGTGAAGCGTCTCTCTGCTCTACTGGAGAATCCTGAGTGTAAAGTGAAAGATCTGAGGTAAGATCATCTCTCTGAGAGACACAAGAACTCACTAAAAGCTGCAGTGAATTGTTGTATACAGTGTTGTTTTTCAGGTGAAATTTGCTGTAGCAGTACAACATCCAGAACAAATCTATCAGTAATGAAACTTCTCACTTCCACTAATCATTAATGCACTGAGAATTAGATCCATGTGTGAATAAAACTCCAGTTCAACAGAGAGAAAGAACCTGATTCATGACTTTGAACAGAAAGCAGCAATACCTTTACACCTCTTGTACACATAATGACAGGAATCTCAATCACAGCAATAATCATTGGTCAGGTTTAATATGATCTTGTGATTGGACAAGAGAAGGGAGACGGTCCACCATAACACACACATCATCTTCAAATCATCATCATTGCTTTTTCAACCTGTTTCTAGACGTCTTACCAAATTATTCTTCATTGTCAGAGATTCTCCTCTGCTCTGTTTGCAGAATGATGAAGTGTGTGTCAGCTTGCATTGCTCTGGACTTCCCAGTTCCATTCTCTGTTTCTCAGAGCGACGTGTGTTTGTGCTGCTGCTCTCCTTCATCTCATCTTCTTTTACGATTTCTTTATTGAACTGCAAATGTTTAAGATCTTCTAAGAGTAAAAATCCCACATTTACTTCTGTTTTTTCCTCCACATTTATTTGGTCATTAGTGCTGCTCTACTTCTAATCCCCTGCTGTGAAAATGAGCTGAAATACACCTTACACTGCCACCTACTGGTCATTTACTGCAGTTTTCTTGTGTCAGCAGTCTGAGATGAATCAAAGTGCAGTACAAATATTTATCTCCATTAAATCATCTTTAAATTCATTTATTTTCATTGATAAATGATATATTATTTATTTAATTTGTAAGTCTTGGAGAAATCTGCTGCAACTTATTTTACACAAATGAAATCTGTCCATTTTGTAGTCAGGCAACTCGCACTACATGACTGTCTAGACGAGGACTTCCATCAGTGTCTGTGACTGGTTCTCACACCAACACTGCAGGAACGAGGGAGAACACACAGGATGTGTAATGTGTAGAAACTGAGAGAGTGAAGTGTGTGTCATTGTGTATCTGCAGGTTGTATGATTGTGGAGTATCAGATGAAGGCTGTTCTGCTCTCGCTTCAGCTCTGAGATCAAACCCCTCACACCTGAGAAAACTGAGTCTGTCTGGAAATAAAGTAGGAGACTCAGGAGTGAAGTGTCTCTCTGCTGTACTGGAGAATCCTCACTGTAAACTGGAGATACTGAGGTAAGATCATCTCTCTGAGAGTCACATGACCTGCTCCTCAGTAACACACATTCTCTAATAGTGAGACTGAAGCAGAGCTGCCTCGTCAAATTCACATTTATATCAACACTTTTGTACATTTATTAGATATTAGAAATTAAAATAATACAAAAGTCAATAAAAAGTCATGATAATAAAAGATAAAATTAAATTAACACTCATTTGAACTAACAAACAAAATAAAACTATAAACTTCCTCCTCAGAACATTGATGCAGGTTCAGCATCAATGTTCTGAGGAGGAAGTTTATAGTTTTATCTTTTATTATCATGACTTTTTATTGACTTTTGTATTATTTTAATTTCTAATCTCTAATAAATGTACAAAAGTGTTGATATAAATGTGAATGTGACGAGGCAGAATAATGAAGAAAGAGAAGATGATCTAATTTCTAACAAGCTACAAAATCCTCAGTGTAGAATTGAGCTGTTGTGACTTTTATTGCAGCTCAAAAGTCCAATTAAACCTGCAGCATTAAATCTGTATTTTCAGTAGATTAACACCTGAAAATACTGTCTGGAGTTGAAGAACCAACAGCTTCTTTTATTCCACATTCAAATTTTAAACATCTCACTTTAAGTGTAATGGTCAGTGATGTGAATGGTAAAGTTAGGGAAGAGAGTGAAAAGACCAGTAAGGGAAGTGAAGAAGGAGATCAGGTGGTGTCTGTGGGAGCTGAGGGAGTTCAGGCTTGTGAGATGGAAGAAACATCTTCATTAAAAACTCTCAACAGCAATCAGACACGGTGAACAACCTGAAAAAGAGACTAACAAGGGGAAATCTACAGAGTCATCGTGTTTCCTCTCCTGTTTTCCTCTCTATTAGCTCTCTATTATCTCTCTCTCTTTCTCATGGAGATTCTGCAGGTGGGATCCCTGAGCGTAAATGAGATAAAGGACAGAAAAAAAAGAGAAATACTTCAGAAAGTAAAGGCTTAAAGAAACTGAGTATAATCTTCCTGCAGGAGACGAGGGCAATGAGGTGGATTGGGGCTTGAGGAGGAAAAATCTTGAGTCATGGATCTAATATTAGTGCTGGAGTCGCCTTTCTGTTCTCACCTAATGTTAAGCACAAATCTTCTCCCAGGATGAGGTAGAAGCAGGTAGACTCTCATAATGATAGCTGAAATCAACCACTTCAATGTTTTGTTTGTAAATATCTCTGCTCCTAACACAGGGTCAGAGAGGGTGAAGCTTTTCTCTAAGTTAGAGAACGTTAGAGAAGAAAACACCAGTAGAGGGACTTTATTCTTCTGGGGGGAGACCACATGCTGAATCAGCAAGAGTAAGAACTAAATCCTGAACTTCTCAGACAGATGGAGAGAAAACAACCCACAAACACGTCAGTACACGTGGGTGAACTTCCACACAGGCAGGGTTTCTGCTGCACGTTTAGACATGTTCTACATATCACACACACCATGAGAAACATGGTCACACACTCTGATCTTCTCCCTACACCACTTTCAGACCATAAACTAATCCCAGTCCAGTGCACACTAATAACAAGAACACAGAAGTTCCTACTGGCATTTCAGTCCTAAACTTTACAGGAAAAAACATTGTGTGAAAACTTCAAACACTTTTGGAAAGAATGGAAAAAAGAGAAGAAGAGGTTTGAATGTGTTGAATCTATGAGTCAGTGGTGAGAGATCGGGAAAGTGCATGTAAAGTGTATTGAGGTTTAAAGCACTTCTGGACGTCGCCACACATGGAAATGTAAACACTTTGTTTATGGCCCGAAATATACAAAGAGCAGGAAAGATACTCAGCTACTACTGAACTTTTTATTTGGGGAAGTGAAATGATCATATGATTGTGTAGAAAAGGAAGTGAAATGGAAAAGAATGAACTGAATTGATCCTGTTTTTAGGGGTTTCATACAAACACGAGCAAAAATCCAGTTTGTATATCAGGAGATGTTCAGGAACATGGAAACTTTTCAGTACAAATGGGGAATAAATAAATGTATTTGTGATGTTGATCAGGACGGCTTTCTGCAACTTAAAGTTTCAATTCAATCAAATGTCAAATGTCTCCCCCCAAACCTAACCCCCCTTTCTGGGAATAAAGTAGGAGACTCAGGAGTAAAGTTTCTCTCTGATCTAAAGGATAATAAAGGTTACAAACTACAGACACTGAAGTGAGTAATAATCTGTTTTATATAAACACTGAAACTGATGTAATGATTAATGTTATTTACTACATTAGTGTTATTTACTAAACCCAGCCATTAGGGAGGCACAAGCCAGTGCACTCCCCAAGCCTGGCTAAATGAGGAGGGTTGTATTAGGAAGGCATCCAGCATAAAAGCTGGAAGTTGAAGGGATGATGATAAATGTCATCAGTGCCTATGCTCCACAAGTTGGCTGTGAGATGGAGGAAAAGGAAAGATTCTGGAGTGAATTAGATGAAGTGGTAGATGGTGTACCTAGGAAAGAACGATTGGTGATTGGGGCAGACTTTAATGGGCATGTAGGTGAAGGGAACAGAGGTGATGAGGAGGTGATGGGTAGGTATGGTTTTAAGGAGAGGAATGTGGAAGGGCAGATGGTGGTAGATTTTGCTAAAAGGATGGAAATGGCAGTGGTGCACACTTATTTTAAGAAGAAGGAGGATCATAGGGTAACGTATAAGAGTAGAGGAAGGTGCACACAGATGGACTATGTTCTGTGCAGGAGATGCAACCTAAAGGAGATTGGAGACTGTAAGGTGTTGGCAGGGGACAGTGTGGCTAGACAGCATCGGATGGTGGTCTGTAGGATGGTTTTGGAGGCGAAGAAGAAGAGGAGGAAAGTGAGGACTGAAAGAAGAATAAGATGGTGGAATCTGAAGGAGGAAGAGTGTAGCATGAGGTTCAGGGAAGAGGTCTGACAGGGGCTCGGTGTTGGATGATTGGGAAACTACTGCAGGAGTGATGAGGGAGGCAGCTAGAAAAGTACTCGGTGTAACATCTGGAAATAGAAAGCAAGACAAGGAGACGTGGTGGTGGAATAAGGAAGTACAGGAGAGCATAAGGAGAAAGAGGTTGGCAAAACAGAAGTGGGATCGACAGACTGATGAGAAAAGTATGCGGGAGTACGAGGAGATGCGGCAGCAGGTAAAGAGGGATGTGGCGAAAGCCAAGGAAAAGGCATATGAGAAGATGTTGGACACTAAGGGAGGAGAAAAGGATTTGTTCCGATTGGCCAGGCAGAGGGACGGATGTGCTGCAAATTAGAGCAATAAAGGATGGAGATGGAAATGTGTTGACTAGTGAGGAGAGTGTGTTGAGAAGATGGAGGGAGTATTTTAAGCAGCTGATGAATGAGGAAAATCAGAGAGAGAAGGTTGGATGATGTGGATTTGGAGAAGCAGGAAGTGGATAGGATTAGTAAGGAGAAAGTGAGAGCAGCGATAAAGAGGATGAAGAGTGGAAAGTCGGCTGGACCAGATGACATAACTGTAGAAGCGTGGAGATGTTTAGGAGAGATGCAGTGGAGTTTTTAACGAGATTGTTTAACAAGATTCTGAAAGGTGAGAGGATGCCTGAGGAATGGAGAAGGAGTGTGCTGGTATAGATCTTTAAGCATAAGGGAGATGTGCAGACCTGCAATAACTACAGGGGCATAAAGTTGATCAGTCACACCATGAAGTTATGGGAAAGAGTAGTGAAAGCCAGGCTGAGAGAAGAGGTGACCATCTGTGAAGTGTGCAGTAGGAACGACGGACTGGTTCAGGGTGAAGGTTGGACTGCATCAAGGATCGGCCCTGAGCCCTTTCCTGTTTGCAGTGGTGATGGACAAGTTGACGGACAAGGTCAGACAGGAGTCTCCCTGGCCTATGATGTTTGCGGATGATACTGTGATATGTGGTAAGAGTAGGGAGCAGGTTGGGAAGAGTCTGGAGAAGTGGAGGTACAAGCTGGAGAGAAGGGGAATGAAAGTCAGTAGGGGTAAGACAAAGTACATGTGTGTGAATGAAAGGAAGGGCAGTGGAGTGATGCGGTTGCAAGGAGAAGAGGTGGAGAAGGTGGAGGAGTTCAGTTAACTGGGGTCAACAGTGCAAAGTAATGGAGAGTGTGTTGGAGAAGTGAAGAAAAGAGTGCAGGCAGGGTGGAGTGGGTGGAGAAGAGTGACAGGAGTGATTTGTGATAGTAGGGTATCTGCAAGAATGAAAGGGAAAGTTTATAGGACTGTGGTGAGACCTGAGATGTTGTATGGATTGGAGACGGTGACATTGAGTAAAAGACAGGAGGCGGAGCCAGAGGTAGCAGAACTGAAGATGTTAAGGTTTTCGTTGGGAGTGACGAGGATGGACAGGATTAGAAACAAGTTTATTAGAGGGACAGCGCATGTAGGATGTTTTGGTGATAAGGTGAGGGAGGCGAGATTGAGATGGTTTGGACATGTGCAGAGGAGGGACATGAATTATACTGGTAGAAGAATGCTGAGGATGGAGCCACCAGGAAGGAGGAAAAGAGGAAAGCCAAGGAGGAGGTTCATGGATGTGGTGAGGGGAGACATGCAGGTAGTTGGTGTGAAAGAGGCAGATGTAGAGGACAGGGTGGTATGGCGACAGATGATCTGCTGTGGCGACCCCTAATGGGAGCAGCCGAAAGAAGAAGAACAAGAAGAAGTGTTATTTACTACATTAGCATTATTTATTAGATCATCTTTTATTGCCACAAATATTGGATTTCCTATAAGCAGCTGGTTTCCTCACTCGGACAGTGCTTTTATCGCTCCACCTCCACACTGTGTCTTCTATCATTCATGTAAAATTCCCCTCAGCTTGTTCTTAAAGTCTGCACTTTAAAATCCATGTAGAACAAGAGAGAAGCTCCACAGCAGTGATCTTTATTAAAAGCAGCAAAAACTCTACAGTCTGGGATTGGAGAAGTGCAGTGATGTGATGCAAATATCTGCTCATGTTCCTCTTCCATCTTCTGCACCTTCTCATCTGTTCTCAATGTGTTCTACCAAAAATATTATATAAGCATGAAGAAATGTTGAAGGACAAATGATACACTGGGATCAAATCCTGGTTTCCTTGAAGCAGAGATAATTACCTGCTGCTGATCATCAAACACCACCTTCTAGTTTTCTGTTACTGATTCATTTCTTTCTCTTCTAGATTTTAATGGTGATTAACAAGTGTGTGTGAAGACTCCAGTGTTCCTGCATTTCTGCAAACCGAGAACACGTTTATCTACAGGATCTGAGGAGTTGATGTGAAAAAGCCCAGAGCAGAAGGAGTCCAAATCACATTATTAAATACTAACTAAAGGACAAAGTAATACGAGTTTCTATCTTTATGCTACAGGATCAGACCCAATCCATTCTTTATTTTCTCTCTGATCCGATCTCGATTTCTAACTAGTATCAGGTGATCAACCCAGTATCGGATTAGTGCCATCTTTAGTGCCTGCATACACACACACACACACACACACACACACACACACACACACACACACACACACACACACCTGGATGTATATAATATGTATATGGTGTATTATATAATATTTCCTACATTTCCCTATTTCTTTCTTTCTACACCACATTTTGGGAAATTTCCCCACGAATAAAGTTTTATCTTAAAGTCTTAATATCTTCTATTTTGTTCTTTTTTTATTATTATTCTGCACAGTCTATTCCTCCTTCTCACACATTGTTCTCTCTTTATCCTTGTTGTTACTAAAATTGTACACTGGTGTGGGATCCTTCCATTTACTTTTCCCAGGTTCATCCACCATCACATGCCAGCACTCAGACATGAAGGCAATGAAATGTTCCACAGTGTAAACCATAGAAAGCAGAGTTTCAGAGTGACCCTCATTATCAAGTCCACTGTAGGCCACTATTTAATTACTTCCTGTTAGATATGAAGTGTGTTACATTTCAATGTGTGTTTTACGTCACTGTTTTTCCTCCCAACATAGTTTTAGACTGATGGTGTTGTAAGTTTGCAAATTACTTAACCGGTATTGATTTATTCCTTGATGAAGGAACCTTTAGCAGGGTGAGTAGATGAAGACTCAGGTCAGGGTGTTGGAAATCGCAGCTCAGCTTACATCGTCGATTTTTGTAGTAGCAAAATGCTTCCGCCTGCTGGTAATATGAGACATTGCAACACCGGGCGGTACTTTTGGTATTTTTGCTCAGTTTCCACACGGACGGTTTCACTTGTCAGACCTGCGCTTCATGGCATTTAGTGCTGATTTGAGACTTTGCGCATCAGTAAAATAAAATGTATAGTGTTTATTTCTCTGTGGATTTATTTTTTAAAATATCTAACGACTAAAGAAAGTAGGTTGTGAATAAATTTGTGTTGCGTTAAAAGTTTTAATTTCGCTCTTTTTATATTTATATTTAGAAATATGATGTCGTTACAGGATGCAGAAAAACTAGTTGATGCTTTTGTTACTTCTAGATTAGACTACTGTAACGCTTTACTGTCTGGGTGTTGGAGTAAGTGCAGAAATAAGCTTCAGTTAGTTCAGAATGCAGCAGCAAGAGTCCTCACTAGATCTAGGAAATACGACCACATCACCCCTGTTTTAATCATTTACACTGCTCCCAATTACATCTCACACTGATTATAAAATACTACTACTGACGTATAAAACACTTAACGGTCTCACACCACAGTATCTGAGTGAACTTCTGTACCAGTATGATCCTCCACGCCTACTTAGATCAAAAGGTGCAGGCTATCTGTTGGTTCCTCAAATAATGAAGACTCCAGCAGGGGGCAGATCTTTCTCTTATAAACCCCACAGTTATGGAACAGCCTTCCAACCAGTGTTCGGGACTCGGACACAGTCTCAGTGTTCAAGTCGAGGTTGAAAACATATTTATTCAGTCAAGCCTTTGATCAGTAGATTTTTTCTTAGGTAAAGGAGCAGATCTGAAGGGATCATGGATATAGAATGTTTGGTGAAGTGGGATATTTGTATGCTGTCGTCCCCTCACATTCACACGTTCACTCAGGTTTGTTGACGGTGGTGTGGTGGGTCGTCTCTTATCCCAGAGATCCCTCATGTCTGTATTACCTTCTGGTTCTCCCTTTTAGTTATGCTGCCATAGCGAGTCTTGCCGGAGTCCAAACTGCACAGTGACATTAACTTTCATACTCCAATAGGGACACTTAATAATCCATATCCTTCTCTCTCTCTCTCTCTCTCTCTCTCTCTCTCTCTCTCTCTCTCTCTCTCGGTTGAGTTAAACATGCTCCTGGGGCTCCAGTGACCACTGTTCCTGCCCCTTTCCCTCTGTGCATCTTCACACTTCTGTGCAGCTTGGGACGGTATCTCATCGACACCTTGGGTGGTTCCATGTAATTCGGAGTAGAACGGGTGCTTTGAGGATGAATTGGACTGTAGTTGGTGTCGGCGGTCTGCTGCACTGACTCGGGAGTGCAGTTTGCTTCTGATCATCATCACTGTACCCCACAACTTTGTATATCTGCTTCAAATGGACATTTGGTGCAACCCAGATGAGGATGGGTTCCCTCTTGAGTCTGGTTCCTCTCATGGTTTCTTCCTTATGCCATCTCGGGAGTTTTCCTTGCCACAGTTGCTCATCAGGGACAAACATACTTACAAAGAACATATTTACATTTAATCACCACATTATCTGTGTAAAGCTGCTTTGAGACAATGTTCATTGTTAAAAGCGCTATACAAATAAAATGAATTGAATTGAATTGAATTAAATAGAATAATAATCATAAATCAAACCTTAAATTTTTTAATACTTGGTTGCAAATCCTTTACAGTCAATTACAGCCTGAAGTCTGGAACGCATAGACTTCACCAGACGCTGGGTTTCATCCCTGGTGATGCTCTGCCAGGCCCTTCAGTCTGTCTTCAGTTCCTGCTTCTCTTGGAGCATTTTCCCTTTAGTTGTGTTTTCAGCAAGTGAAATGCATGCTTAATCGGATTCAGGTCAGGTGATTGACTTGGCCATTGCATAACATTCCACTTTTTTCTCTTAAAAAACTCTTTGGTTGCTTTTGCAGTATGCTTTTGGTCATTGTCCATCTGCACTGTGAAGCACCGTCCAATGAGTTCTGAAGCATTTGGCTGAATATGAGCAGATAATATTGTCCCAAATACTTCTAAATTCATTCTGCTGCTTTTGTCAGCAGTCACATTAATAAATACAAGAGAACCAGTTCCATTGGCAGCCATACATGCCCACGCCATGACATTACTACAACTATGCTTCACTGATGAGGTGGTATGCTTAGGATCATGAGCAGTTCCTTTCCTTCTCTTCCAATCACTCTGGTACAAGTTGATCTTGGTCTCATCGGTCCATAGGATGTTGTTCCAGAACTGTGGAGGCTTTTTTAGATGTTGTTTGGCAAACTCTAATCTGGCCTTCCTGTTTTTGAGGCTCACCAATGAGGTGAAGTCTTCTCTTGATTGTTGACAGTGACACACATACACCTACCTCCTGGAGAGTGTTCTTAATCTGGCCAACTGTTGTGAAGGGTGTTTTCTTCACGAGGGAAAGAATTCTTCGGTCATCCACCACAATTGTTTTCCGTGGTCTTCCAGGTCTTTTGGTGTTGCTGAGCTCACCGGTGCGTTAATTTTTTTAAAGAATGTTCCAAACAGTTGTTTTGGCCACGCCTAATGTTTTTGCTATCTCTCTGATGTGTTTTTTTTTTTTTTTCAGCCTAACGATTGCTTGTTTCACTGTTAGTGACGGCTCTTTGGATCTCATCTTGGAGAGTTGACAGCAACAGATTACAGTTGCAAACAGCACACTTAAAATGAACTCTGGACCCTTTTATCTGCTCATTGTAATTGGTGTAATGAGGGAATAACACACACCTGGCCATGGAAGAGCTGAGAAGCCAATTGGCCCATTACTTTTGGTCCCTTAAAAAGTGGGAAGCACATATGCAAACTGTTGTAATTTCTACACCATTAACCTGATTTGGATGTAAATGCCCTCAAATTAAAGCTGACAGTCTGCAGTTAAAGGACAACTTGTTCTTTTCAAATGGTGGTGTATAGAGCCAAAAATGTTAGAATTGTGTCGATGTCCCAATATTTATGAACCTGACTGTAGATATCCAGAACGCATACAACTTCCGAGTTAGCAGTAAAGCGTACAAATGGAAAAACCTGAACAAGATGAAACCACCACCATGTTTCACCTGCAATCAGCTGTTTTCTCTATCTGAACACAAAAAAATTAAAATACTCCTCGTAACTGTGCTGGGACTGAAGCCAGAAGTAAATACTTGATTGCTACAAATAATATGGCCACAATTTCCAACAGCCACCAGTTACAACATTTAGTACAAAAAATGACAGATTACTTTGATGGATTGATGACAGGATGAATAGAAAAAAGATCTGAGGAAAATAGAAGTCGCTACAGCATCAAACAGGTTTATGATGATGATACTATAAAAGCATTCAGTGTAAATTCACAGTGATCAGTGTTCTAGTTGTTTGTTTATTTGTTTATTGTTAGTTGTTTGTTATTTATTTGGTTATTTGTAAATACTTTTATCTCTTCGCTTTCTCTATAATATCAATGTGGATAACGAGGATTTTTGTGCTCAACAAGACATGCACAACATGAAATAAAAAAATTTAATCACAGTGTTCTAGTCTTGTACTTATTTGTTTGGTATTGTTATTTGTTATTTATTTCTTCTTCTTCTTCTTCTTCTTTTGGCTTCTCCCATTAGGGGTCACCACAGCGGATCATCCGTCTCCATCCCCCCCTGTCCTCTATATCTGCCTCTTTCACACCAACTACCTGCATGTCTTCCCTCACCACATCCATGAACCTCCTCCTTGATCTTTCTCTTTTCCTCCTTCCTGGTGGCTCCATCCTCAGCATTCTCCTACTGATATACAATCAATCAAACTTCATTTATAAAGTGCATTACAACCACCAACAGGAGCACAAGGCGCTTTCCAGTAAAGCAAAAACTAAAATTTTAAAATAAAATAAAAAATTTATTAAAAGTAATATATTAAAAAAAATAAAATAAATAAATAATTAAGAATATAAAATAAATAAATAAATAAATAAAAATAAAAAATAAGGCACAATGAACATAAAATAGCAGTTGATTCAGGGCTACGCGTTAAAAGCTTGTCTGAATAAATGAGTGGTCTGTAGGATGGTTTTATATACCCCATGTCCCACCCTGTGAACATGTCCAAACCATCTCAATCTCACCTCCCTCACCTTGTATCCAAAACGTCCTACATGCGCTGTTCCTCTAATAAACTCTTTTCTAATGCTGTCCATCGTCGTCACTCCCAACGAACATCTCAACATCTTCAGCTCTGCTACCTCCAGCTCCACCTTCTGTCTTTTACTCAATGTCACTGTATCTAAACCATACATACTCTCCCTTATCACTTCTGCAGTAGTTCCCCAATCATCCAGCACCTCTTCACCACCACCGAGCCCCTGTCTGACCTCCTCCCTGAATCTCACACTACACTCTTCCTCTTTCAGTTTTCACCATCTTATTCTTCTTTTAGTCTTCACTCTTCTCCTCTTCTTCTTCACCTCCAAAACCATCCTACAGACCACCATCCGATGCTGTCTAGCTACACTGTCCCCTGCCATCACCTTCCTGTCTCCAATCTCCTTCAGGTTGCATCTCCTCCATAGAACATAGTCCACCTGTGTGCATCTTCCTCCACTCTTATACGTCACCCTATGATCCTCCTTTTTCTTAAAATAAGTGTTCACCACTGCCATTTAGCAAAATCCATCCTTCTAGCAAAATCCACCACCATCTCTCCTTCCACATTCCTCTCCTTAAAGCCATGTTTTATGCTGGATGTCCTTCATAACACAATCCTCCACATTTATCCGGACTTGAGACCGACACTAAGAGTGAGCTGACTTGTGCAACACTAATGACTGTGTTTTTCATTAAACACTGTAAACACACACACACACACACACACACACACACACACACACACACACACACACACACACACACACTACACTTCCACTCTGTAAGTCTATAATGTATTAAAATACTAAAGTTATAATATTTCTGTGTGATTTATCAGAAGTATTTAGTGTGTGATTTTAGACATTAAGGGATCTGACTGACTCAAAATATCAAGAAAATAAAAAGATAATATTAATTATAAATAAGTGTTATTTATAATCGAATAATGCATAATTCTCCTTATTGTTCCTAATATTATGCTAAATGGTGTTCTGTATCACTAGATGATATTGTGTAAAAGGTTTGTGAAGATCGATGATCTCTGATCATGTAAAGGTTTTATATGAGAGATTGAAAATCAGGAAGCTCTTGAAGCTGGAATTAAACTTAGAAACACTGAAGTCCATCTCAACATGTCCTCAAAGCTTTGACCTCGATTGTACTCTTTGGTTCCTGGGAACTGGAGGCCATGTTCAAAGGTTCCTTAAGGTTGTTATTGGTGAGATGGAGCCTGTTACCTTCATTAGCAAACACTTTTCCATCCTCACACACCATCAGCACCAGGGGGTATTCCAGAAAGCAGGTTATGTGACATACCTGGGTATGTTTTAGGGTAAGTTCGTGGATAACCTCAACTTTTGGTTCCAAAAACGGAGGTAACTTTCTGGGTATGTATGTAACCATAGCAACTGACTCTCTGAAGATAACCT